>NC_073692.1:42317860-42365818 GCF_029784155.1 Uranotaenia lowii
ATTTTGTAAATTTTGTAAATTTTGTAAATTTTGTAAATTTTGTAAATTTTGTAAATTTTGTAAATTTGTAAATTTTGTAAATTTTGTAAATTTTGTAAATTTTGTAAATTTTGTAAATTTTGTAAATTTTGTAAATTTTGTAAATTTTGTAAATTTTGTAAATTTTGTAAATTTTGTAAATTTTGTAAATTTTGTAAATTTTGTAAATTTTGTAAATTTTGTAAATTTTGTAAATTTTGTAAATTTTGTAAATTTTGTAAATTTTGTAAATTTTGTAAATTTTGTAAATTTTGTAAATTTTGTAAATTTTGTAAATTTTGTAAATTTTGTAAATTTTGTAAATTTTGTAAATTTTGTAAATTTTGTAAATTTTGTAAATTTTGTAAATTTTGTAAATTTTGTAAATTTTGTAAATTTTGTAAATTTTGTAAATTTTGTAAATTTTGTAAATTTTGTAAATTTTGTAAATTTTGTAAATTTTGTAAATTTTGTAAATTTTGTAAATTTTGTAAATTTTGTAAATTTTGTAAATTTTGTAAATTTTGTAAATTTTGTAAATTTTGTAAATTTTGTAAATTTTGTAAATTTTGTAAATTTTGTAAATTTTGTAAATTTTGTAAATTTTGTAAATTTTGTAAATTTTGTAAATTTTGTAAATTTTGTAAATTTTGTAAATTTTGTAAATTTTGTAAATTTTGTAAATTTTGTAAATTTTGTAAATTTTGTAAATTTTGTAAATTTTGTAAATTTTGTAAATTTTGTAAATTTTGTAAATTTTGTAAATTTTGTAAATTTTGTAAATTTTGTAAATTTTGTAAATTTTGTAAATTTTGTAAATTTTGTAAATTTTGTAAATTTTGTAAATTTTGTAAATTTTGTAAATTTTGTAAATTTTGTAAATTTTGTAAATTTTGTAAATTTTGTAAATTTTGTAAATTTTGTAAATTTTGTAAATTTTGTAAATTTTGTAAATTTTGTAAATTTTGTAAATTTTGTAAATTTTGTAAATTTTGTAAATTTTGTAAATTTTGTAAATTTTGTAAATTTTGTAAATTTTGTAAATTTTGTAAATTTTGTAAATTTTGTAAATTTTGTAAATTTTGTAAATTTTGTAAATTTTGTAAATTTTGTAAATTTTGTAAATTTTGTAAATTTTGTAAATTTTGTAAATTTTGTAAATTTTGTAAATTTTGTAAATTTTGTAAATTTTGTAAATTTTGTACATTTTGTAAATTTTGTAAATTTTGTAAATTTTGTACATTTTGTAAATTTTGTAAATTTTGTAAATTTTGTAAATTTTGTAAATTTTGTAAATTTTGTAAATTTTGTAAATTTTGTAAATTTTGTAAATTTTGTAAATTTTGTAAATTTTGTAAATTTTGTAAATTTTGTAAATTTTGTAAATTTTGTAAATTTTGTAAATTTTGTAAATTTTGTAAATTTTGTAAATTTTGTAAATTTTGTAAATTTTGTAAATTTTGTAAATTTTGTAAATTTTGTAAATTTTGTAAATTTTGTAAATTTTGTAAATTTTGTAAATTTTGTAAATTTTGTAAATTTTGTAAATTTTGTAAATTTTGTAAATTTTGTAAATTTTGTAAATTTTGTAAATTTTGTAAATTTTGTAAATTTTGTAAATTTGTAAATTTTGTAAATTTTGTAAATTTTGTAAATTTTGTAAATTTTGTAAATTTTGTAAATTTTGTAAATTTTGTAAATTTTGTAAATTTTGTAAATTTTGTAAATTTTGTAAATTTTGTAAATTTTGTCAATTTTGTAAATTTTGTAAATTTTGTAAATTTTGTAAATTTTGTAAATTTTGTAAATTTTGTAAATTTTGTAAATTTTGTAAATTTTGTAAATTTTGTAAATTTTGTAAATTTTGTAAATTTTGTAAATTTTGTAAATTTTGTAAATTTTGTAAATTTTGTAAATTTTGTAAATTTTGTAAATTTTGTAAATTTTGTAAATTTTGTAAATTTTGTAAATTTTGTAAATTTTGTAAATTTTGTAAATTTTGTAAATTTTGTAAATTTTGTAAATTTTGTAAATTTTGTAAATTTTGTAAATTTTGTAAATTTTGTAAATTTTGTAAATTTGTAAATTTTGTAAATTTTGTAAATTTTGTAAATTTTGTAAATTTTGTAAATTTTGTAAATTTTGTAAATTTTGTAAATTTTGTAAATTTTGTAAATTTTGTAAATTTTGTAAATTTTGTAAATTTTGTAAATTTTGTAAATTTTGTAAATTTTGTAAATTTTGTAAATTTTGTAAATTTTGTAAATTTTGTAAATTTTGTAAATTTTGTAAATTTTGTAAATTTTGTAAATTTTGTAAATTTTGTAAATTTTGTAAATTTTGTAAATTTTGTAAATTTTGTAAATTTTGTAAATTTTGTAAATTTTGTAAATTTTGTAAATTTTGTAAATTTTGTAAATTTTGTAAATTTTGTAAATTTTGTAAATTTTGTAAATTTTGTAAATTTTGTAAATTTTGTAAATTTTGTAAATTTTGTAAATTTTGTAAATTTTGTAAATTTTGTAAATTTTGTAAATTTTGTAAATTTTGTAAATTTTGTAAATTTTGTAAATTTTGTAAATTTTGTAAATTTTGTAAATTTTGTAAATTTTGTAAATTTTGTAAATTTTGTAAATTTTGTAAATTTTGTAAATTTTGTAAATTTTGTAAATTTTGTAAATTTTGTAAATTTTGTAAATTTTGTATTTTTTTTAAAATTTTGTAATTTTGTCATTTTTGTTAATTATGTAATTTTTGTCATTTTTGTCATTTTTGTAATTTTTGTCATTTTTGTAATTTATGTCATTTTTGTTATATTTGTCATTTTTGTCTTTGTCATTTTTGTTATTGTCGTTTTTGTCTGTTTTGTCATTTTTGTCATTTTTGTCATTTTTGTCATTTTTGTCATTTTTTGTCATTTTTGTCATTTTTGTCATTTTTGTCATTTTTGTCATTTTTGTCATTTTTGTCATTTTTGTCATTTTTGTCATTTTTGTCATTTTTGTCATTTTTGTCATTTTTGTCATTTTTGTCATTTTTGTCATTTTTGTCGTTTTTGTCATTTTTGTCATTTTTGTCATTTTTGTCATTTTTGTCATTTTGTCATTTTTGTCATTTTTGTCATTTTTGTCATTTTTGTCATTTTTGTCATTTTTGTCATTTTTGCCTTTCTTATCAGTTTTAATTGGCATTTCATATTATTCATGTTTTGTTTTTTTCTTAGTTTTAGAGTCCACCAAATTTTTCAAATTTTAAGCACTTGAGTTGTTGCACAATTGCATTCCTTCTTAATTGTCTTTGACTCAACTGTAAATCCCCACGCCCAGAATGAGCAACCTCTGATTCTCTCTTTTGTCAATTTGTCGTGTCGTCGTCGATTGGTCAATTTCAAGCTTGACTGCAAACGAACGCCAAACATATTCCGAGACTTCAAGTCGCCATCAATTGTTTGCCATGGGAATTGAGTTGCAGAGAACCAACGATCAACTAGAACGAGAATTGAGTGCAAATTAGTGATCCTTAATGGGGGGCTGAATTGAAAGAAGCTTGGGGGCTTAGCTTGACATTTTCCGATTAGGTCCCCATTATACACTTGCCAATCTATCGCGAATGCGGTCACGAGAAAGGAAAAATCGAAGTTCCCAGACTCTTCTAGAATTCAGCAAAAGTTCAATGAATGTCAACAATCAACAAAGACACTCCTTCTAGAAGTTCCCAAAGGGCTCCATCAATCACATCTAAATTGTGAGGAAAATTCTCTCAAGAATATGAATGGGGGAGCCAAATTTGAAAAATGATCCCATAACCTAATGGTGTCATGAGAATGTTTTCCGATGATTTTTCCTGCTTGTGTGTCGAATTGATTAATGACTTCGTCCCCCTTTTCAACAGGTTGATTGAGCAAAGCCAATTTTTGAATTATGAGGATAGTCGGCTGTATAAGCGTGAAAAAATTAGAGAATGCATCACTATGAAGTAATTGATGCATGTTTATTACTCCCTGATGAAACACTTCTCCAAGACCAGCAAGCAGAGAATGCTGAAAAATGTTCCAGATTTATCTCATTAGCATCAACTTTTGATTCCTTGTTCTCCAGATGCTGGTATCGATGAAAAGTCACCCACTTATTCATTCAAATAAATAAAGCAAATACCCAGGCGGAAATTTGTCATTTATCGAGCCGACAAAAATGGTAATTATGCTTGTCGAAAACCAAATAGGGCCAAAAAACAACAGAAAAAGAGGATGGGGGAAAACATGGGAAAAAATGTTAACAAGCTTGAAGTGCATTCGGTTGTGCATTTTCCGGTTCGATCTCGTCTCAAGGCGTTCTACATATTTACGCACGCAGTTTTCAGAAACGTCTCCCCTCCCCTGCAGGAACCGGCTTGAAGTGAGCAAAACCAAAAAAAAAAATCAAGAACATTGAAAGTATCGTGAAAGCAGCTGGATTTTGATGCTTCAAATTAAGGAGCATCTCGATCGAGATTGGCTTGGTTTGTCCCAGAGGGCAAAGTAACAAATCAATTAAGATATGTTAATTTGTGAGTGGAGTAAGTTCTTTTTTTTTTGCTTTCTTCCACCCGCTGTGAGACAGTTGCAACGAAATGAACTTGTTAATTTTGTGGAAAGTTCACAAAAACCCGAGTAGGGAGGAGTGTTCAATCTTGAAAATGAAAATACAATTTCGTAAGTGATGAAGTCAGTGATTTTAAACTTAAATGTGATAAATTCATATTTACTGCATTCTCACAAAAATCACAAAAATGCAATCTTTTTAATGAATTCCTAATATGGTACTGAATTTCTGATTCCTATTTTTGTAATGGTCATTGATCAAATAATTTCAAAACAAGTTGCTTTAGTTGTGTGGACAATTGGTTACAACATTTGTTTCTGCTGTTTTCGTAGTAAGGTCTGTATTGGACTAGTCCATAACAATGAAAATCCTCATTTTCGACGTGGCACCCTCCAGATTGATGCCCTTAGGTGAAAAAAATGACTTTCTGAAGGTTTCAGCTCAATTGGTTGAAGCACGACCTGCGCAATCAACTTCAAATGTGTATCGAGATTCTCGACCAAATGTATGGAAGAATCATACTTTCACTCATTTTGTTCTAAAATATGCCTCCAGTAAGCTATCTAGCTCAACATTGCAGAATTTTTGATTTCAAACAATGAGAAAAAAGTTTGTAGGTGATTGAAGCGATACGTGTTTCACTGTGGTGAGATATTCGAAATGTAGTGTAAGATATTTTTTACACTCTGTTGGTATTTTGTGGTTGTTGTAGGGGTAGGGATGTTTTGAGCATAAGGGGATTTTTTTTATTATGTGACAAATTTGCGCCGGGAGTCTTTAGATCTTTTCCAAATTTGAAAATTTGGTTCATTTTAAGCGACTCAGAAACACATGTATTTTATCATATTCCTAAAATTTTATTTTCCGAGATTTTTTCGGTTAGATTTTTTGTAAATAAAATAAAACCATGTTCCAAAGATAATTATTTCTGTTATTTTACATCTAAAATCATACAAAAGCATATCAAAACTCATTGAAATTTTATCAGTTTTTTAAACAAAATATTTTCAACATTCCTGCTTTCAAAAGTACCATTTTCAAATAATCCTGCTTTATTAAGTACTTGTGTTTCCACGATGTTAGAAGCACGCGCTACCGGCCTGTGTGAGTGCAGTTGTTCGACCATTGTTTGTTTTTGATGCAAAAAAAAAGATTTATCGTCATTATTTCTTTCATAACTCTCAAGGGAGTTATTGGCCCACTTTGATGTCTTCAGGTAAAAATTGCATCATAAATTGAGCTGCAAACGGTTCTTTGAAAAGCCACCGAACAAGATTTCCGATTTTGGGGAAGATCTAAAGACCGCCGGCGCAAATTATCAGATACTAATAAAAATCACTCAAACCCCTTTATTCTCAGATTTTGTTTCAATTTAATTTTTAGATTCAGTGCCCGATTTTACCAAAGAATCATAGTGTAATGTACCCCTACCTACACTATACACGAAATATCAACGAAAATCCTTTCTTCACCCAATGACATAAATCAGGAGGATGACGCGTTCAAAAAATATAGATCTGTATTTTCCCAAATATTAATGGCCAAAAATCGACTCTCAGCAGCAACGGACGATATTTGTAACAAAGTCGTAGAAAGTCGATTTTTGACCAAACATTTTTTTTTATTAAACACCAGACCTTAACATTTCATGCATTTCTAAGTCATTTGGCATCAAAATAATATTCCGATTTTCCGAATTTCGTGTTTTGAAATTTTTTTTAGTTAAGGAGGGGGGGGGGGGGGGTAGGGTCTAATTAGACCAAAAAAATTCCAAATTGGTTTGAAAAAAAAAACTTTGATTCTTTGCTCTCTTCTGCCTCACATTTTAGAAGTCTTAAGTGTTTTAATGCTTAAAGAGCACTTATAAGTGTTTTGAATAATCAAGACTTTTAAATACATTTTCGACTTTTTATTTTTCTTCCACCAATTCGAGTAAATATATTAAGCGCTAAGTTTGTTGAAATTATTTTAATTGAATAAAGCTTAAATAAAATTTCAACATTATTCAAAAGGGAACTATGTATCGTCTATCAATAAAATATATCATCTTGTTTTGTGAAAAAATATTCGCAATTCAATAACTCATCATCAATTATATCAAAAACTTACTTTTATAAATTTTTTACAAAATCCATCGAAGATGTTACAGTTTTTTGTGAATTTTCTATGCGTACCCCCGCTTTTTCGATTTGGAGGGATTTTAATGCATTGCACAAAACATTCCCGGTCTTATAAACGGCTACACACCAAATATCATGTTGATCGATACAGTAGTTTCCGAAAATTGTTCGAATTGTATAAAATTTTTATTATTTTGTATAATAGCTTCCTTCCTCCTATCTTAATTTGCAGGGGTTTGAGGATATTATAGAAACTATTCCCGGTATTCAAATCGGCTACAACCAAATTTCACGCTGATAGGTTCAGCAGTTTTCGGAAATTGTTCAAATTGAGTCATATTTTTGTTGATTTTGTATGGGAGCCCTCTCTCCTTTAAGTCAAACCGTTCGAAAGCATTTTAGAAATCATCTCCGATCCCAAAAACTCTTACATGCCATATTTTAAATTGATTATTCCAGTAGTTTTCGAGTCTAACGGGAACAGTACAGACATACAGACAGACAAACATTCATTTTTATAGATGTGGAAGAGTGCCCCATTATTTAAATTAAAAAGTCTTTCAATACATCATATCATATAATTAGATCAAAACCTCTTTGGCAATTCAGTAAATCATCTCATTACTCTAATATTTATCAATTTTTGACCAAATTTGTTTGAAAATTGATCGAATTTTATCATATTTTTGATAATTTTGTATAGGTGCCACTTTTTGCAAAAACGGCAAACGTTCAGAAATCTTTAAATAATCTCATGACATAAAGAATTTAATAATGGGTCAAATTTGATCAAAATCATTTGAAAAGTGTTTCGAGTTCTGATATATTTTACAATGAATAAGCCTCCCCCCCCCCCCCTACTTTCATACAAAAATATAAGTAAATACTGTTATACTATTATTGGTATAAATACATCAAAACCTGTCCTCCACCATAAGAAATCATTTAATTGTGTCGAAATACGTTTGTATTGGCAATTTGATGAAAATTTCTAATAAATTGTATGGATGGTGCCATATTTTATGTAAATTTTGTTTGGGAGTCCCCCCTCCCTTAAGTCGGAGGGATTTCCGGCCCCAAAAACCCTCAGATGCCTACTTTAATGATGATCGGTTCCGAGTCTATAGGGAACAGACAGACAGACAAACATTCATTTTCATGTATATTGATAAATTTCAAACAATTACATGATGTTTACTCAACGTGTTGAATTTAGCATACCGTAATCCGGGGTAATATTGATAACTTTTTTCAATATTTTTCGATTATTTTTTCTGTTAGGGAAATGGGGCATGTTTAATATTTTGAAAACCAGTACTGGACTCCTATGAATACAAAACATGGTTGCAGAAATTTATAAGACTACTTTAAATTTGATTTAAAAATCGATTTCGTCTCTGTTTTGAATTTGATGCTTTGGGGTTACATTGATCAGTCTCTATTTTGACGGTTTTAACGAGTTTTCTTGATCATAAAGGATACAAAACACCTCAATAATATTTACAAATGCCAGTTTATCAATTTTACCTTACTTTTAACGTTTTCTTTTAAAAACATTTAAAATCGAGAAAATAACTAATATAGTGCATACATTTAGGGGGAAAAATTAAAATAATTGCTAAATAGTTTGAGCTGAAAAATACTAATGACATTTTACCTTCACACATTCTTTAAGGCCCTCCCACTATATCCATTTTCATTTTGTCATCAAAATTAATCATTTGATAGGGTTCCTATACATTTGTCGAATACGGGCTTACTCTAGGAACATGTCCTTATTTTTTCAATATCAAAAATCAATATCACTAAATGACTATAAAAATAGCACTATAACTATACAAAAAAAGTAGTTCTTTCCCATTCAACAACTCGTTTGCTTCTAAATGCTTTTTGGTATCATCAGGAGAACTGTTTGTTTGCGAGCCTTGGAAAATATAGATATTTTAAGATTTTGAAATTACATTTTTCTAACTGAAAAAAAAAATTCAAATACAAACCAAATTTTTCCTATCAAATACTCAACTAATAGGCTTTCAAACGTAGAAAACAGTTTTAAAAAATTTAAACTTTAGACTGAGTTATTGATGATAATGTGCAAAAATTTATTGTTGGTCAAAATTACCCCGGTGATCAAAGTTACCCCGTTTTACGGTACCCTTTTTATCACGTTAAGTCAGGGGTGAGCAACCTTTTGAACCAACGGGCCAATCTAAATTTGAAATCTTGCCGGCGGGCCGCACTTAAAATATTTTTTTTTGTGACAATTATCTAGAGCTTCACGTCATTTTTCTTAACTACAAAATTTGGTGAAAACAAATCTGAAAAAGGAAAAAACGAAATTAACGTGTTCAAAAACAGTAATTCAACAAGGCTTTATAAATAGGTACCCGATATTGAAAAGGTACCCTGCTAAATCTTTGTCATTTTTAAATTCTCTCAATTTTTTAATAGTACCTTTTGGCGAACATTCGTTCTTACAACATTCTCGTTTAAACCGAAGATACTATTCATCATCACTTCCATTTAAAAATCTTCTGGAGATTATCGTCTTAGCGTTGGACGTTGAATCGTTATTTGACTATCTGTGATTTTTTTCCACAATAAAAACTTGTCCACAAAACCTAGATTTTTGTTTTCCTACACACGTTAAAAAGCCTTTTTTTTTAAATTGAAGTCCTGTATTGAATCATTGCATTCAGATATTGAGCAAGGTTGTCGAGATCACAGAAAAATGTTCAACTTCACATATTTTAAGCGACTATTTTTCAAAAATACATTCTTGATTTTAGAATGTTTATCCACATTTTTATCTTTTTTAGATTTCGATAGGATTTCTTAAGCTATATTTTGACTCTGGTAATGTGGATAGCGAATTATAAGTGAAATAACTCAATTTATCGATGTTTGTGATAAATTTTCTATCAAATTTCTGAAAAAAAGCATTACAGATATTCGTCAAAGTTATTTTTGTGGGTAACTATGATGCCGGCTGATTCATACTGATAAACTATCTAAAAATCGTTCACTCAGGCTTTATCATTCAACTTACGTAATTTTCGTCAATATTCAGAATTAAAAATATATCACAAATTTTTGGTTTAATTTTTGAGCCAGTATTTGAAGGCTAACAGAATGAGCTTTTTTCCGAATTGGATAGAATAATTTAAAAAAAAAATCTGCTGAGCATATTTTTTATCAATTAACTTTATTTTTGTAATAATTTCACTAAACGGGCTTTGAAATTCCTTTGATCATGTGTAGGTTCCCTATTTGGCTGTTCTTCCGACTCACTTTAATGGATTTTGGTCGTAAAGTGGTAGGAGCTAGATAATAAGGAAAAAAGGATACTGAAGAAAAAAACACTCCAATATTACGTTATGCCAATAAACAATATTGCATTTAAGCCTTGTATAGAACATAAAGAACGCTTAAAATGCCAGGTAAAAAGTAAGCAATTTGAAATTTTTCTATCTATCCATTGTAGCAAAGAGTTAAGGCATAAACTTTTGAAAAAAGCTTCGCGGCCGCACAAAAAGGTCCCGCGGGCCGCGGTTTACTCACCCCTGCGTTAAGTCAACATCATGATTCATAAACAACGATGCGAAAAAGGGGCCCAACACAAAATTATATGCTTCATGTAGACAAACGCCTAACTGTATGCAATCAAATTCCGTAGGAAATTACGGCTTCCAAAGCGTTTTTTGCGTACAAGTTTTTCGTCAATGAAAAATCTTCTTGTGTTCTATGACTCGTGGCTTGTTGATGAAAACAGCTGATTTTTAAATATGAGTAGGGGAGATGAGGGCATAACGAGCACCCGAGGCATAATGAGAACTACGCTTTTCTACGAAAGTGCGTATTTTCTTAATAAATTTTTATGGGGATTTGCTTCTTACTTCCTATAGTATTAATTTTTCACAAAAAACGGAATCTCCTTATCATCTTTACAGAGATATTTAAAAAAAACTAGCTTGGTTCTCAAGTTACGAAAATATTATAATTTTTGAGCACCACGAAATAAGCTCTTATGATCTTAAAATAACCTTGATCTATAATGTACGCACTGCAAAATGATGTACACATTGTTTTTCAATTTTTACCATCATAAAATTTTTGATTTTTCACTTTTATCAATTTCAAAACACGTTTTTACTTAAATTTGTTGACTAGGGGCATATAGAGCACCATATTATCGAGGCATAATGAGCATTTTCTGCCGTAGAATCTAGCAGCGAATTAGAATTGATTTATAGCGCCACACCTTGACTAGTTTTCCATCCGACAATTTAGCCTATTGGTAAGGTGTCGGAGAAGTAATCAAAAGACTAGAGTTAGATTTCTGTTCGAGGTGATTTTTTCCATTCACAATTCATGATCGATTTTTTTATTGTTACATTATACGGCTAGTAGCATCATCCTCCGAACAAAGCACTTAATGTATGAGCGTGCGTGAATTGTTTGTATTCTACAAACAGACCTAGATTATTTTGTTATTGCTTTGTTTGATGAATCTACGACTCACCTGACTTCAACGAATTGAATTCGCTGCCAGATTCCCCGGCAAAAAACGCACATCCTGCTCTGATTAACATCCATATTATAGCTATTTTCTATGGTTAAATAACCGTTTTCCTTAAGGTGGCCATTATGCCCCCATCTCCCCTATCCCTGAGAAAAAAGGAAAAAAATAAATTTGAGTAGATATTTATTCGCGAAAATCAGAAAATAAAAAGAGTTAAGAGACGAAATACTCATCCTGAAGCATCATTGAGTTTTCTCTTTCCAGATCGCCGCCTTTATGCAATCCAACTCTGGGTTGGTCCGAAGGGCGTAGTAACAGTTCCCATTAAATAAAATGACTATAATAAATTCTTATCAATTTTCTCTATTTCTACAACATTTTTCACTCGCGCGTGACTTTCACAAGTTGTAAACATAGAACCGAACTGTATCCCTAGAATGTGTCTCAGAAATTTATTATTACAAACTAATAAAATATATATCCATTTTAATTTCTACATGAATTCGATAACGATTTCTGTGTCTGGAAAACGCTTACAGATATGTTGAAAATCATTAATTAAAATAAAACAAAAAGCTCCTTGAGCAGTACATTTCACTATGAAGAACTTTCTAGAAACTTTTCTTGTCCATTATCGTGTGTGCAATCTTTCAATATTTTATGCCATCTTTGAAATAGTTCATGGCTTTCGATAAAAGAAATAACCAGGATTTTAGATTTAATTCTCTCTCTAAATGTTTCGAATAAATTTTAAGTAATATCAGATTCTGACGTTCAAAGCATTTTTAACTCGTTTGGTATCAAAATTATATCGATATTCAGATTTCTTTTAATCCCCACTTTGGTATTTTTGAGGGTAAAAAACGATACTTTGAGCTCTTTGAGGGATCTCTAATTCAAGTCTAATTGAGCTGAAATTTTGCACATGCCAATTTTGGATCAAGCGGCAAAATGTATATGGTCGGTTTTCAGAATTCTACATGACCCAATTTAGATACCGCCCCTACTCAACATGAACTGTTCCAAATTTACAGTCCGAAATAAGTGAAATTTTTTGGGTGTAATCGTAAAAATCGTAAGCAAACAAAGAAAGCCTTCATTTTTTTAAACGCTCAACTTTGATGGGAGGTCCGGAAATTGTATAGTTCGTCCTTTTCAGTATGTTCATCATCAAAATGAAAACGTACAAGCAGAAGGTGGGTAAAGTCACAGAAAAAGGGACGTACATGCAATTTTAAGCACTACATCATTAATTTACTGTTCGGTCCAAATTAAAGAGGGTGTGCCCCCATCGGGACGAGGAGGAAGTTGCTTCGTTTTCTTCTTCCATCAAGAAAAGGGTGCAAAAGGTTCACGAAAAGGGCCGTAAACTTTAGAAAGTGCTGAACCTCTGCACTATCAATTTGGAAATGGAATTTTAAATTAAACGAAGGAAATCTCATTAATCACTGTTAAGTTTTGGAAATAAAGTTTAGGTTTATTCAAAAGGACATAAGCTATGAAAAATTTATTGAATTATCTTATTTTGACTTCCTTCCCAGTGGTCGTCAACCGAAACACTCAAAAATCTGAAGATAAAATGTGTTCGATCCGAAAGTTTATACGAGAAGTGACCATTTGAGCTTTAAGCCGGCTCGAGTTCGACAAACATTTATAACCGGGAAAAAAATCCAAATATAACATTCACTAATTTGATTGTTCAGCCTCACATTTCCCTCGCTTGTTTGAAACAAAAAAAAAATCCAACATCCATTTCCTGCGATTTGGCGCTTCAAAGAGATCGCGTCTGCCGTTTCCTGTTGTCACATTTGGCTTGATGAGACGTCGTGAACATTTGTCACCTAACACAACAACGCGTGGATCAATTTCACACAACGAGCGAACGTCGTGTCGTCGATGAAGGTTTCGTTTAGTTTATCTTTCTTTGAGTATTTTTTTTTTATTTCTTTTAGCGAGGTGACAAATTCCGTTTGGCTGTTTCGGTGATGATTATGGTTGAATGGAGGCGGAGATAATAGCCGGGAAAGTTTTTTTTTGCCCACCTTCTCTATTAAGAGATATTTTTTTGGTGAATAGCACAACTTGTTTAAAGAAAAAAGAAAAAAAAACTTTCTATTTCGAATTATTGAATTGGTTACACAGTTCTTCACACATGTGATAAAAATTGAATCTAAGCTAGAAAGATTAATTGTTAAAGCTGTTGGGTTCGGGAGTAAAACTGTCGAAAAAATTGTCACATCAGATGCAGTTATATAATTTTGAAAACGAAAGCAATAAAACTATTCTCCAGTATATTTTTCGATTTTATCACTGTTCGATTTTCTCAATGCTCGCCTTATTCATGCTCAAATTTGTCACGGTTCTTAATTCGATTTTATCACTCTTTCTTCAAAAGTATTTGAAATCATACAAAACCTATTTCTTAAATCATACATTTGTACTTCCTATTTTTATGATTCCTGGTATGGCATATGAGTTTATAATAATGTGAAAATGTCATTGAGCTGTTGATTCCTCTATTGGATTGAGTATTTAAGTGTCTGAAATTGTCATTCGAATCCAAAAACGTATAAATTTATCATCATAATTCACAAATGCGTGGGAATATGGCTGATTTTGTTTTTTTTTACTTGTGCTTGGTTGATTTTAAACAATATGGAAATGATAATATTGTATTAAAAGATTATGTAAGGCCTAGAAAGCCGAAGAGGGCGTGTATATGAGAGGTAGGTTTTGAAGATTCAATTTCGAGAAAACACGCTTTCAAGGTTCCGAGTGGTGCAAGTCTCCAAATATTTTTCATAAATTAATACGTTTCGTTTAATCAAAACTGTGATGATAAAAATATAACCATATTAAAATTGCACCAGCAACAATTCGAGAATCGAAAAAATATTTTATATATTTATTTTTTTTTGTATAAAATGTGTTTAAATCATGCGCCATTGTGTACGAAGCACCTTCATTTTTTTTCTTAAATTTTGGCATAAAACTGCGTCTTATGCACCGTTAAATATGGCCCAGCAAATATTTTTGTAGGTATATTTCTCAACTAACTTTGCTAAACGTTTTATATAAATTATATAACCATCGCATAAAACTCTAAAAATCAGCATTTACCTACTAATGTGGAGGCAACATACATACATATTCTTTACTTCTTGCTTAAGCGATAAGAATTATACAAATCGGACGATATTCAACACCTTAATCGTACATCCTGAAACTATGCGAGAGAACGCAAGTTTGGCTCTCAATGCATGCTAACCGTTGCCAGCAGAGATGCCAATGTGCCTGATTTTTCAGGATTTGCCTGATTTTCCAAGGCTCTGCCCGATAACCTGATAAGCCATTGACTTTCCCTAATTTTTGAAAATATGCCTGATTTTGCCTGACTTTTGCGAAAGTGATGAAAATTGAGTTTTAAGGAACTGGATTAGGTACCGTTGCTGAAGTTAAAAAGTTAAAATGTGGGTGAATCAAAGCAATCGAAAGATTCCCTTTAATTCTTATTTAAAAAAGGGAATGAAAGGGAACCTTTCGATTGCTTTGATTCAGAAGAATTATCCAACCAAGTAGGCTCACAACATATATTACAGGGAAAATGTGGAGCGATGACCATAAAAAAGGTCATCACTTTGAACGAAATTTCCGTTACTTTAACATTGCCATTGCCTGATTTTGCCTGATTTTTTGTTTCACCAGTTCCCTGATTTTCGAAATCAAATATAGGCAACCCTAGTTGCTAGCGACAATATTTGCTGTCTCCTCTCATAGGACCATTTTTACAAATGAGCCATCTGATCTTTAGCTATATGGTTGCACTGCTTATCGCGGAGAGAACAACAAAAATTGTTTTATCATTTGAATACCAAGCGTGAGAACAAATTTGCAAACATGGCGAATCATATCCAATTTATACCGACTGTAAGTAACCATTTTACGATCATTTAACGTTTTAGTAGGAAATGCGATTCGCATTAACATTATTAACGATTTGAGCTATAATTTCAAATGTGATCTTATGTTTGCTGGGGGAAGTTAACTTTAAGTTTCATCTTTTTTTAAATTAACTGGCTTATCTAGCTTATCTGCTAGCAAATTTCGTTAATAGTTTTAGTAAATAAGGGTTTTGACGTGTGTGATAAAAAAGACGAATCAGATGGTATTTTGATGGTGCAGTTTATGCTTGATTATTTATTATTGTATACTTTATTTATTTTATCGAATTTACAGAAAATATTTTTTCAGTTTTCGTAAAAAGTTAAAGTCTCAAACAATTGTGCACTCTCATGGGATGAACATTTTCATATTCAATATTCTATAAGCTTTGGCTTTGAGGAAAAATCGTAAAATTGATATGCAGCAGAACATTCTTAAGTTTTGTTATTTTTTTATCTTCTTGTTAGGTTAACTTCTCTAAATGCATTGAATGGTCAAATTTGATGATTGCTTAGCAAGTTCACAATTCATTTAAAACAATAACTCATCATTTGAGACAAAACAAATATATTATAAATACACATTTTTAGTTTCGCCAAATTCACAATGATAAAATCGAAAAAACTACTGTAGTCTATTTTAAATAATTTAAAATACATATTCAAAACCTTTCATCTCGGTTTATGAAATTGCAATGACTTAAAAGCTCATGTTGAAAGATAATACTAGGAAAATACCTCATTTCTGGGTAATCTGGGTAATATACTGAGATAACTTCAGCCAAATCCGACGACAGATTCGAATTTCTAGGAAAGTTTTTTTTTAAAGTATTTTTTTTCTGGTCTTAAACCTGAAGCTTTGTTGTTTTTTCTGTGATTTTAGAGTCAAATTGAAACATTGTGCCATGGATTGATATAAGTTATAAGCACACGAAAAATAATCTGCACGTCGTGGCTACGTGAAAAACTACCGCATTTTAATCCTATTGAATTTCTCGTGGGATACTACAAAGCGCCCCTATAAATAAAAAATTGGGGCTTTATGAAAATCACTTACAACTTACGTGAATTTTTAGTTACTTCAAAGCTATTCGATGACGAATGCTACATCAAATGTGATTAGTATTGAAATAAAGCTTGTTTTTTTTTTCTTTCAAATTTTGGTCATAATAAATCTAATTGAATTAAATTTCATTGTAAATAATGTTTATTTTTCATATCTTCCACTATACACACTAGAATTATATTGCTGTGAAAAAAAAACCTCACTTGCAGAACATCTTGCCAGCGGATTGATTCACGAAATTCAGTAAAACGTCAATAAGAATAAATTATTATAAAAAAATCTAAATGATAAATAATTAAATTACCTCCATCTAATCTAGTGCCTCCAAAAGACGTTTGATCATGGCCGGTACCAACCTTTTCGACACGATACAATAAAAAAAATTTGTTAAACGATAAATAATTTTAAAAATGTCTCAACACCAACGTAATCAGCTCACGAATTGACCTCAGGGACTCGGAATAACCAAAAAGTTAGCAAAAATGGATACAACGCCCTCAGAAATGTTCACACAAGTAATTAAATTTGGCTGACTGACGACAATTCCTTTTTCAAACAATAATTTACCAAAAAATGCTTTCACTTAGACTTTACGATAGACACTAAAATAAATTTCTAAATTATTTTGGGTGCTTTGACACCAGCATTGTTAACGTATCAACCTTTCTAGATTTTGATATCACGAATTTTAGTGTGTTCTTGGAATATTATGATCATTAGACTGACCTGATTTGGGGACATTTTCCGAATTTCTCAAACCCTGGGGTCTAAAAAGTTTCGTTTTGGCTCAAAACTCATCCATGATTTTTTGCAGAATTTTAAAGTAACATTTACATGAGTAAATTTGAACTTTTAAGTTTGTATGGTAAAATTGAATATTTTGTACAGAAAAACCAACATCTTTTTTGTCTATTCTGTGGAACCGAGCCTGCCAAGAGCTTTTGTGCCAATTTATAAATTCTTAAAAAGAAATTTTTCGCTGAACAACTTTGTCGAGGACCGTAACATTGTATCTTATTAGACAAAAAAGTTGTTAGTAAAAGTAGTCATGCAATTCTTCGCTAGGCACCCAGCAGGGGTGTCAATTGTATTTATTGTTTATCAATGCCAAAATATATACCCCTTTTTAACTGCTAATAACTTTTTTGCCTAAAAAGATACAAAGTTACGGTCTTGGACAAGCTGTTCAGCGGAAAATTTCCTTTGGAGAATTTTTAAATTGGCACAAAAGCAATTGGCAGGCTCGGTTCCACAGAAGAAACAATAGGGGAGAGTGGGGATACTTGATCCCCTTTTCTTATTTTCACCATATCTTTTTGGAAAAATTTAGCAACTCGCCGTCTTTGACATTTTCTGACAGCTCGTAACTTCAAGTTTCTATACTCCAAAAATTAGAACGATACTTGAACCCGTTGATGAACTAGAAGCATTTTCGTGGGAGTAAAAAAATTGCGATTTTTCTGAAGTTAGGGGAGACTTGATCCCCTATTGAAGGAGACTTGATCTTTTATTCAGGAAGCCCTAATCCTTGAATAAATATTAAACAAAACCCCAAGAAAGAATGTTAATTGACTATTTTGGTCATGTTTGTTCTCATTTAACAATTTATAGCAGACATAAGAAGAAAATTCTATAACTTTGTCTCAACGCTAATAACATTGCATACTTAAAGGCGCTATTTTTTATAATTAAAAGAAAATTAATAATTTTTGCTCTTTCTTTCAGACAATTGTTTGATAAATCTAAGTTTTTGGATAAATATTAGTAATTTCGTAATCAGCAATCATAACGATCAATTCAGAAGAAGAATATGCCGTTTGGAAGGGGGATCAATTGTACCCAACTCTAGGGGATCAATTGTACCCATAATCAACATTTTAGAAAAAAAAATTCTGAAAAAAGTTGTGAGTTTCCCATTGCTTTGAAAATATGGCATTATGAAGTTCATTTTACGCTCGAACATTTGATACATTGGAACAAATATTTTTTTTCATAATTCTCCCATGTAAGAAACATTTTAAAGTGATGAAAAAAGATCTTCAAGTTACATTTTGTGAAATTTTTCAAACAAAGTTCAATTACTCAAACAATTGTTTTGTTAAATTTTTTTGAAATACAAGCAATGTTATTTTGCTCATTTTGGCACATTTTTCTAGAACATTTGATCTTTGTAAGACATTCCAGTTTCGAGATATAGCTAAGGAATCAAGTATCCCCAGGGATCAAGTATCCTCATTCTCCCCTATTGATGCTGATTTTTCAATACAAAATATTCAATTTTCCTATACAAACCAGAAAGTTTAAATTTACTCTTGTGAACGTTACTTCAAAATTTTGCAAAAAATATGGATGAATTTTGAACCAAAACGAAGCCTCAGGGTTTGAAAAATTCAAAAACGACCCCAAATCGACTCAGTCTAATGATCATGTCAAATTTTCCCAATAGATGATGAGGTATTAGGCATATACTATTTGTAATTTCACCCCAATTGACAAGTAATACCATCAATGATTGAATTTTGTCACTCATTCATTGACCAAGATACCTATTTATATGTTGAAAGCTGTGGATTGTTTAAAAAAAAATACCGCCCCTTGATCCATAACCCAGTTAGCAAAAATTTCGAAGATCGCTCAATCATTTTAATCCGAGTAAAAGATGCCGAAAAATTGAGGGACACACTCGGGGGAAGCAACGAATAGCGATTGAGCAATCCATCAGTTGGTTGGTTGTACAGTAGAGGCCTGTTAATTGATTTTTTTTTCAAGAAGCTTCAATAAACCAAAAAGAAGATTAAATTAACGGAATAGTACTGTGGTGATGACATTCGGCAACGACTACGACCATCATCGGGATGTTTGGCACTTTGGAAGTGGGGATAAACGACGCGAAGAAGAGATTATTCGCGCATTTAGTTTCTTGGAATGTAAATAAACCGTCAAATTTGCTGGTAAAGTGACTGGGGAGCTGAGGAAACAGCCCTAGCGAAAGAAAATCAAGACCGGCTACTTTTTTTAAATTTAGCAGAGCATGTGGTCGGTGGAGGGAAAAAAACATAAAATTAAAGAACACACATATGAAACGCGTGATCACAGAGATCTCAGGTCAAACTCTTCGCATTTCGAACTGCGCGATCGAGAAAGCCAAACAACATTTGTTTAATGTTTTCCATTTGCTGATCCCGAGGAAAGTGGTTATTTTTGAGAATGGAAAGCATCTGCGTTGCTTGACCCTGACTTGCGAAAGAAATGGATCGGGGTGATGATGCTGTGCTGCGCCGTGGATGGAAATCATCCTACGCAACGAGATAAATCTTGCGGTAGGGAAATATTATGAATGGCGTTGTTGACACAAATCTCGACTGGGTTTGATTGATTATGGAGCCAAAAATTTTGAAATTCGAATTGTTAACCTTAAATTTTGGCAATGTTTGAAACTTTAAATTTGTCAGTGTACATCGAAGAAGGAATAATCATTTTAGCGACTGAGTGGAACTAAAATGCAAATAAAGGATGCAATATAGACGCCGGTCTCCGTCGACAGTCCGATAAACTCCGATGGGCATCATGATTCAAACGTTTGCTCAAATCTGCATATGGACGTCGAGTGGAGAAAAGACATTCATTCATTCATGATGCATGCGAAAAGGAAATTGTCCATGGTGCGTAATAAGCTGGCTAGTAGGAAGCGATTAGAGATGATATACACACTGCGTAGTCGATTATTAGGCTTTTGACTCGAGTATTTGTGTGATGTAACTGCTACTCGGAAGTCTGCAGATCATTCGGAAACTAAATAGTTTCCATTAAACATGAATTATGCTAAGTAAGAATAGGATATTATTTGGCATTACGTTTTGGCATTGTAATTTTTTTGTTTAACTATTGAAGTAACGCTACACCAATATCAATTTTTTTTTCAAACACAAACTTCGACTCGATATGTTTGATGCTGCAAAAATGAAACAACGACTAGAATAAATGATCTTGAGCGGAACTAAATAAAAACCTCAATTCGACGCTACTCGGAACAGTTGATTAAGTCTAAATGAACTTTTTTCAGCGGATATACCTTGGTTTCTGCTTTCTAATAATGATTAGTAGGTTTTTTGTAAAGTAAATCTTAATAACTCTAGAATTGTTTTACTGAAGAAAAAAAATCAGAATCATTTTGTATATACTGTCAACATATCTAATAGCATAGAGAACAGACGTACAAGCTAGCCCACGAAACTTGTGTAAAAATCCCAACACCTTTTTTGAACCAATTTTTGTTTTTTGACTGGGCCACCAGATGTCTCCAAAAACACCAAAGAGAACTGTCAAAACAAAGCGGAGAAAAAATGACTAAATTTCAGTCAGTTTTCAATAGGTCGTATGAGCTGCTTAGCATATGCTTCAAGAAAATCGCTGTTGAAGTTTTGTGATACGTTCATCATGTTGCATAATAAAAAATATCTTAAAAGTTATTAACTTTTTTTGCTTTAAATTTGTTAGAAACACAAAGTTTTAAACAGCGGGATGCTAAAGTCATATGTAAAAGTAATCCGTTTTGAGATGCCTAGAATAAGTACTACTGGGTGGGACTGATCTTCAAGTCTGTTCTTATATTTGACTGGGCATATAGGCGATGCGTTTTCTAACATAAACTAATGTTCAAGAAGTACGAAAACTTATACCAAAGCTGTTAGTTATTATAACTTTCTTAGTAGTGCAAAAATAAAGAAAGTGAAATTTCGCCCTGTGAAAAGTAACTCTGATTTCATTTATCTCGCAAAAATAAAAGCCGTCCATTTTGCTGAGACATTGGATTTTTTGTGAGTTCATATATGATTGCGCCTTTTCGAAAACTGGGCACTGTTCCCTGTGCTAATATATCTCAATCTTATTGTTGGTGTAATTGTTACAACTTCAATTAAAGGCCGTCTTTACAAATTTTCAAGTTCAAAAAAATAATGTTTTTACGTAACAAAAACCTTACCTTCCAAAGTTGTTCGCAAAATATCCGTTCAAAAAGGCTCATATTGACCCGAACAGCTTTTCAAGGTAACGGGAAACTCAGTAATACAAAAGTTTGCATTAAATTACAGATTTTGCAAAAAAAAACTGTACATTGCTCTGAACAGCTCAATCATAGAATTAAATTTAGAAAAAAAAAATCAGTTTCTAATGAATCACGATAAAATGTATTCAAATTTTAAAATTATGGAAACATAATATATTTAGTCAGTTGTAAAAACAATTATTTCCTAACTCAATTTCCATGAGTTCGAGCTCGAGTGTAAACATCGACAACAAGTAAATTGGATAGGTTTTCAATACCAGGCTACCAATTCAATCGTTATGTATTCTAAAATAGCTGACCCGATGTGTTATGCTAACTTTGTAGAATTGAAGAAACTTGTTGTGAAAATTATATGAAATTTTGTAAATAAGTTAATCAATTTTAATTGAAATTTCAACATCAAGAAAAACCACTTTTAATGAGAGTATCTTAAAATTCGTATAGTAATAGCTATGAAAATTGATTATAATTCTGAAATTATGATTTTACTTCTATTCACCTTCATTATAAGTTCTCGAATTATGCCATAAAAAATATTTATGAAAGCCTTCCTCCTCCTTTTGCGTCTTCCTTCTGAAAGAAAGAATCAAAACACATTTTTTGTATGTATGTATGTATGTATGTTAAACCCACCAGTGGCTGATAGGTCTTTCGACCCGTGTCGGTACGGGAAGTCTCGATCGCACATTCAAATATTGTTCATGCTTAACTCATCAACAATAATTGCAGCACTACCAAGGGGTCCGTTACCACTGGCTTGGGACAGGTTTGACTCATCTCACTCCCTTCCAACTGTTCGAAACAAATTAAAATCCTAAATAGGTACCTAAGTAACCTACTCAAGATTCCAAATTGAACCCACAATCTATTGTATATCAGTTTTCCGCTCGTTTGATGCCCTGTGCTACCCCCCACTTATCCCCAATAGAGTTAAGCTATTTTACTTATAATCAATCAATAAATACGAAATGTCTACATATGTTTCACATATTGTTACCACCTGCAATTCAATTTTAGAATTGTTATTTTCCCTGTTATCAAATAAATATTGAGATTCTTCCCTTTTATGCATGCCACCTTATTTTTAAGTTATACAAGTATGATTATCTCTATACGAAAAAACAATAAAACATAATTAAAAAAAAAATAAACATAGAAATCAAGAATGACTACCTACATGTATTAATCGCAATTCTTTTGTCTTTTAAAATTAAATTTAAATTAAAAAATGAAGCATTCTTACCCTTTTACGGGAGGATTCAACAACCATACTGCACAGAATTCAAAAAGAAGTTAAGGTCGCAGCAAGCGCAGCACTACAAGACTGCAGTTTGACAAAAGCATGGAAAAGAAAAAAAACCTCCCAATACCGGCGATCGCAGTTATTTACCTATGTTTCCAATTTATAATTTTTATCAAATCTAAATAACTTTGATATAAAATTTTATATTATTCACTACAAAATCTCCACTTAACACAGATTCATTTGATAACAGAATTGCATATGGTAGCTAAGAATAATGTAAGGAGCGAGCTCACCAATTTCTTAGCAGCAAAATCCGCTAGCAATCACTCGCACCAGGTATCTTCACACGATTTGAATGAGATCAGATGTAGATCTTACAGAGATTTTTTTTCTAAATATCCTGTGATCATCATCCTTGAGTTTCCCAATAAATGTTTTAAGCACTAAAGGTTTTCTTCATTCTTGAATTGCCGCATGCATCGCACTTTTCCATTCCGCTCATTAATCAGTTGTTGAAATTTATGGAGGATTCTTTTATAACAGCACTTCAATCATATTCAACTTTTGAACAAACGATTTCACTACCTTATTAACATCAATTTAAACGAATTTGATAATAAGAATCCTGAAAATCCATGAAATTTCTGTAAATTTTTGGAAAATATTTGAAGCCAAAAAAAACGCGTGCTGCCGGTTCAGCAAACGCCTACTCTTCATTTCCAGAATCAAAACACATTTTTTGTGCCTAAAAAATCAAACTATTGTGTGTCTGGTCAGGTAGGCTGTGACACCAAACACATTAATTTTTAGTTATATTCGAACTTAATTTTACATCTTTCCTGTCCCTAAAGCCGACATGAGAAAAATACAAAAGTGCTGCATACATTCAGGGGTAAAAACTGCGTGTGAGACATAAGGGGCTGTTCATTATTTAATTACGTAAGCACATAGGGGGGGGGGGGGGGGGAATTCACATTTGCTTACGATCTCTTACTAGGGGGTAGGGGGGGGGGGTTTCCAAAAATCTTACGTAAGAAATATTACATTAAAAGTTCATCACAGCCACAGCCACAGCCACACGAAACCATATTACTCAGGTTTTATTTTACTCACTACCTGTTGGTTAGTTTTGATGTTATGTTATTTATCTATTAATGCCTTTGATAAAAAAAAATTGCAGGTTCTATAAAATTTATAGAGAATCAATTCAAACCAAAAACACAAAATCATATAATTAAAAAAGGTCGTCGTTTTTCGCTTTTCATCATAACAATCTTTTCAATTGAGAAATTTATAGAAACAAGAATGAAAATGGCGCGTTGTGACACCGCGATTTGAACCCATCAAACTTCGAAAATGACTTCATTCAGAAAAAAATCTTTAAAAATCAATATAAGGCGCTTTAAATAATAAATTTCTAGACAGTTTTTTCAGTAATAGACACTATCAACTGTAAATTTTACAAAAGATTTACCAAAAAAATCCTAAAACTTTATCGCTTACCGCTGAATGAGTCTGGGCTTTTTGGTTAGTTGACAACGGGATTGTCATTAAACATTTTTGCCCCAATTCTAGTAGTATAGAATGATATTTTTTTAAAGATTTTTATGATTTTCAGGTAAAAAACAACAATTTTTTATGGTACATTATGCTAACCTGATCTCTCTTTTTGAAATCGGAATTTAGATTTTATATCGTTTATTCGATTGTGGAAATTTATTGAAAATTATTGTTACCCCAAACATGTCTTGAATAATGTTTTCTTTAATCGTTTATGACATTTTTAATTTTACTTAAGAAGTGCATTTTTAATTTTTTCAAGCTATTTTTGAAAAAAACTTGTCAATTTCTCTGACACAATGCCATAATGCTGGTAAAGTGTCAAAAATAAAACCTAAAAAAAGTGTCAATTTCTCAAAGAAGAAAAAACGTAAGATCTTACTAGGGGGGAGGGGGGGTTTTGGAAAATCTTACTTTGTCTCATCAGGGGGGGAGGGAGGGTTTGAAAATTTCCAAAATTGTGCTTACGTAATTAGTGAACGGCCCCTAAGTAGGGTTGCCAACATTTTTTTTCAAAAATCAGGCTATGTTAAAGTAACGCAAATTTCGCTCAAAGTGATGACCTTTTTTTGGTCATTCCACTTTAATGTGTGTTGTGAGCCTACTTGGATGAATAATTCTACTGAATAAAGGCAATCAAAAAATTCCCTAGAGATCCCTTTTTTAAATAAGAATTAAAGAGAACCTTTCGATTGCTTTGATTCAGCCACATTTTCACCTTTTCACTTCAGCTGTGGTACCTAATCCATTACCTTACTACCCTTTTTTATCACATTCGCAAAAATCAGGCAAAATCAGACATATTTTCAAAAATCAGGGAAATTAAACAGTTTATCAAATTGTCAGGCTGAGCCTCTAAAAATCAGGCAAATCCTTAAAAATAAGGCACATTGGTATCTCTGGACATAAGGCAGTGCACCTAGCGGTTGATTTTGAAGCTAGTAGTTCCACTCAAAATCAAAGATGGTTCCACTAAAGATCAAATAGTACTAAATGTATGTCTTGACGATCATGGCATGACCGAAACTCATGACCTCTGGCTTAGAAGCCTTAAACGGTCTTTAACGGTCGGTGACCGGTTTACGCCATTTAATAGATGAAAATTAGAACTAAATCACCTACAAATTTGTTTTTTAAATCAGCTTAAACAACCTAAAACTTTCACATTTTTTTATGGGTCATACTGTAGGTAATAACATTAACATAACGGTGTCTTTGATGGAACCATTTTATTTATCAAAAATTAGCATCGCTAATTTTCGCACCGTTTGAAAGCTGGGAATTTCCCCTTTCATTTGAGCCCAAATTTGAAATAATCCATCGGGAGGTCTAGAACAATTTATTTGTTTTGAAGAATTTTTTACCTTTTCATTGGTTGTTTTCAAAGAGAAAATCATACTTATCACTGTGAAAACGCTCGTCTTACCTTTAGCGTTAATTCAACACCATAACTTTATTTTTGCTCGCAATAATAAAATTTTTTGAGTAAGCTTTATCTCGTTATTTCTTTCATTCCTTTCTCGGCCAGGTCCCAGTAGTCAATGAATACGCAATCGACTACTGGGACCTGGCCGGCGCCGTTATTGTAGTTTGAAGAGAAAAAAAACAGTTTTGGGAATTGATATCGTTTTTCTAGTCAAAAATATAATTCTTTCACCTTTGCACAAAATCACAGAGTAGCAACCATTCTACTAACTAAGGTCTAAGAAACAGTTCGAGTTCGACATGTAAAATAAAAGTTATAATAACATGAGCCAATTGATGAAATTTTAGCTGTAATATTTTACATTTTCATTCCAAGTTTTTTCGCTTAATCCGGCCTCGGCAGGTATTCAAAATTGTCCAAAATTAAAGTACAAATCATTGCAGAAAATCTTTAAATGAAGTAATTTTTTATCGAAAAATTAAATAAAATCAAGAAAACAAAAGGTGATAAAATTACAATCTTACACAATCTGTTTCTTGCTCTTGTAATCCTTCGAATATTTGATATATTTTTTTTAATTTCCATAAAACACATAAAACTTAATTCATTCACCCCTTCAGGTTTTTTGAAAATTTCAAATCGAGGGGGGGGGGGGGGGGTGGAGGGGTTTGTGACAAAATAAGAAATTGATATTTGTTCCGGCCTTATTTTAAAAAATAAATTAATTTTATTTATTTTTAAAGTAGGTACATATTTACACATGAGAAGATCTTAAGGAGCGATCTTATAACTCCGAGTGACAAATGAAGGATTTTTAATTTTAGAAATTAAGATCAATCACCGAGTATTTTTGTTTGAAATTAATTTTTACGGCCTTATCTGTGAATGTTATGTTCTCATAGTGAGAACATTTCAAGATTTTAAAATTATAGATGGATAGAAGAAGATTAGAAGAAAATTACAGGTGTTGAAAATGAGCGAGTAGAAATTTTTATGAAGCATTTTCACCACACACTTAACTTTTGTTCAAGCACGGATCATCTATTTTGAAATGTTATTATCGGACAGTAGACTCAACCCTGTCCGATACTAACATTTCAAAATAGTTGATCCGTGCTTGAACAAAAGTTAAGTGTGTGGTGAAAATGCTTCATAAAAATTTCTACCCGCTCATTTTCAACACCTGTAATTTTCTTCTAATCTTCTTCTATCCATCTATAATTTTAAAATCTTGAAATGTTCTCACTATGAGAACATAACATTCACCGATAAGGCCGTAAAAAGGGGTTGAAAAGGCCTTATGGGTTTTCAGTCTCAGGGAAAAGGTATTTTGAGTCGAACCTAGGTAAGCTAGTAATTGCCATCATGAGTTCTTAAATGTTTCTATAACTCTTTAAGTGAAAATTTAAAACCGCCAGCAGCGAGTGTTATCAGTAAGTGTTGATTGGAAAACCTGCTGAATAAGTCGCGACTGACTAAAATTGCTTAAATTTCTAACTAGACATTTTTTTTATAGTGGGTTAGTTTGAATGAAGATCCAAAGTTTAGGTAGTCACCAGAAAAAAAATTAGAAGCTATTGAATTTGTAAAGTGTTACAAACTTATAAGTAACTCTGGTTGGCAGCTATTCAAATTTCTAGAAACTATAAATAAATGGTTCTATGATGAATGAGTTTTCCTCACTTAGCATCAGTTTAATTATTTTGTTCTTAATTGTTATTTCAACCTACAAGCTTAAAAATTTCAAATCGAATTGGCAGTTGGATTAATTTTTAAACGGAAACACATTTGACCTAAGTTGCAAAACTTAATTTCATCAAGACCTTGTCCCTTTGCACTTTTAGCCAACTGTGAATTATGTTGTTCTGTTAAACAGAAACTCTTTGTAAGTTAAATAAAAATGTCGCCTCAACTATAAATCAAATTTACTTAACCCGAGCAAAACCTCTAACTAGAATAAAGACTTACCAGCTACCTACCAGAATTCAACAGGAAAGAACCGCTAACTTTTTCTAAAAGTAACCATAAGCCAGCGGGGAAAAAAAGTTTAGATTGTCTTATGGCATAATAAAGCGAGCCTTCGCCTTCAACTATTTCGAGTGGAAGAAAATGTGCATTGTTGGTGCTAACCGCACCATAACTCATCTTTTCAGCAGCAAGCAAGAAGAGTTGCAAGATCTTCCGCCGAACTTTTCTTCCAACCACATTCCCCTCCTTTCGAGAATAGAAAACCCTTAAGAACTGTTCGTTCATTCTGCTCTGACATTGAAAGTAGGAACGAGTAGATAATTGAGTTTCCATGGTAAAGTGGTTTAGCTCTTTTTCGAATGGGAATGGGAATGGAACGAAAACCCGGAAAAACCACGACACCAATCATCTTCCTTCTAAGTTGTTGCTAAGAAACCCCCGGCCGATAATCAGCAATGGCAAAGGGACGAGGGTTAGAGAATTTTCTTGCACAATTTCTGGCGAAACGACACGTCAAAGTTGACGACAAAAAGATTACGGTAAACTACACCAAACCTGTCAATGAGAATTTCAAGAGCAAGTGAAATAAATTTATCCTATCGTTTCCTGTTCGGTTGAATGGCTTCAAGTTAGTCTGTGTAATAAACAACAACCAATTTAAATTGGATTTACATTTTTCAGAATAATTAAGTTTGTAACATTTCAACTTGTTTTGCTTTGAAAGAATCTCCCCAAAACCAAAGGATAAAACTCGGAACTGCAATCTACACACTTTTATTTCGAAACTGTGACACCAGGCTACAGCTTCATGGAACTTTTTGGCTGCTGCAAACTTGCCTCGGAAGCACTTTCTTACTTAAAAAGCAACACACAAACATTATGAAAAAGTTAACTCAGCAATACACTCGAGTTTTATCGCCTGGGAACAGAAAGCAGTTTGGGTTTGGTTTGTGGAGAAAACGAATAACTTCCATCCTTGGTTGGATGAGGAGGATGCACAGGAAAAAGTGTACACTGACAAAACATCTCACACATTAGTGTGTGAAATTTCACACATTTTCAGGTTCATGCCTGAAATATTGTACTTCCTATAACTTTTGATCCCATCGTTAGAACTTTTCAAAAACTTCAGACATGCTAACATTATATTTCAACAATCACTCTGTAAAATTTCAATAAAACCCGTAGCGTAGTTTCTGAGATTTTGAAGTTTGAATGGTAAAGTCCAAAAATCCGATTTTCGTAGAATTGCTGTAGCAAAGGCCACAGATAATTAATAAAGCTCAAAATTTGTGACATAATAGTGTGCTAGTTGTTCTATCTTACACAGAAAATTTGGTCAAGAACTATTATCAGAGAAAAAAGTTATGGAAGTTCAAAGTCAAAGTGACAGTGCGTGTGCTTCCAATTTCTATACGGTACGGTACGGTACTGTACCTCAGCCTTTGTACAATTAACTCAACATTATTAGGCTATGTTGACAGTTCAACACGGACCATAACACTCACACATACTTGAAAAGAGGCCTCAGTCCGACTGTACTTCAAAATACGATCTAACAAGCCTTATTTTCAAAAGGGCGCACCTAAAATGAGGTTTTCCTAAGATTAATTTCGGCAAATTCCCCGCTGATCGGCCAATGATACAGGTCTTCAGTCTGACTATATCATCTGAAACTTGTTTAGGGGGCATCCAAAAATTACGTAACGCTCCTAGGGGGGAGGGAATAAGCTTGAGCGTTACGAATTGTGACATTGGGGAGGGGGGAGGTATGCTCTTCGCTACGTAACGATATTTCCTTAAAAATTTCATTTTAATCGCAGCTATTTTTCTGTCATGAAAATTTTGCAGAATAAAATGCGAACCAAAATCAGTTTCAATTTGGAAGCTTTAACATGATTGAAACTGGTATGTAGCGTTTCCTCTTTAAAGATTCTGAGAAAGATTCCTTAAAATGTGTATTGAATATCCGGGAAATGACCGTTGAAAAACCGAATATTAGGTACAGTACCGTTCATAATTGTATAGAAATTGGAAGCACGCGCACTGTCGCTTCGACTTTGAACTTCCTTAACTTTTTACTCTGATGATATTTTTTGATCAAATTGCCTGCGTTTCATAGATCAACTATCACACTATTATATCACAAAATAAAAGCTTTCTGGAGTTTGTGTGGCCTGAGAAACAGTAATTCTACGAAAATCGGACTTTTTGGACTTTTCTCATTCAAACTGCAATATCTTAGAAAGTATGCTATATTTTTCATTGAAATTTTGCAGAGGTATTGTTGAAATATAATGCTAGCATGTCTGAAGTTTATGAAAGTTCTATCAATGGGATCAAAAGTTACGCGAGGTACAATATTTCAGGCATGAACCTAGACTTGCGATTTCTATAGAATTTTGGACGATTCATGAGAACAATATCGTTTCCATCCACAAATCAGTCAAAAAAAGTCTGGCAAAAGCAATGAATTAAATAAAAAATGGAATGAACAATGTATTTGTGTTTTGAAATCAGAATCTCGCGATATTGTTTTGATTTTTTGGTTGAAATAGATTTGCTGGTTGTTAAACATAAAATAGGATTTTCCTATGAAAACAATCGTCCAAAATTCTATAGAAATTGCATTTCTAGTTTCATGCCTGAAATATTGTACCTCGCGTAACTTTTGATCGGGTCGAAAAAAGTGCATTTTTTGCGTTACGTAATTTATGGATGGCGCCTTAGGCTGATGAAAGCTTAGAATGAGCATCTTCGTTTGTGATGAAGCTCCATCTCTCCAAATTTGCTAGGGAGAAGCCGGTGGCTGCAGACTTCTAGAAATTTTCAAGGGTGGTTTATCCGGAAAGAACTTTGGATGACGAAATTATAGATTAACTTCGCAGTGAGAGACAGAGATTGATAAATAAAACAAGTACTTTCTTCGGCGTTGAATGAAGCTTTTTCTGCGGATTATGACTTCAGAATTAAACTTCATTCGCACTGGATTCAATTTTAATTATTAGTCTATGGATATTGTCGTTATATGAGCTACAAATACTCTTTTAATTTAACTGAAAGTGCATACTTAGAATTACAAATAATTATTATTCAACCAAGAACAAATTAATTGTCTAACACATTCATTTTTATCGAATCACAAAAAACGTTTATTCACAGTTAGTGATTTTATTCGAACCCTAAGAATTCAGCGATTAATGTGTGGACTGATTTGTGATTCTTTTGAAATTTGAATGCGGATGCAACAAAATTGTTTGTATTTGTCAGTGTAAGCTCACGTAATGAGATGAGTGTTCCATGAGTATGGAACAGTATAAATATTGGGCATACGCGAGAGCAAGAGTCAGTCTAGAGAGAAACGGCAAACAGAGAACATCAGAGATATCACAGTCAGATGAATTTAACTGTGATAATTTAACACGTTCGTCGCCACGGCACCCATATTCGGGTGACGGGTGTATTTCCCGGGGGCCCCGTCACATCAAAAAGCGTGTGACGCTCTCTTACTTGAGTTTACCACTCAGCTTCGCCACACGTTTCAAATATGGGAATTCTCCCTCTTTGCTTTCTCTCTCCGATAATTTCTTTGGGCCCGGCTAGCAAAACTACCAAAATGAGCGTGGCGACGAACGTGTTAAGTCGTTTTGAGAGCCCGTATTTCTCATAGCCAACACTCAAAATCTTTTCAAAGCAGTTGAAGCAGTTCAAAGCTATCTTAAAAAGAGGTAAAAAAAATTAAGCGTGTATACGTTCTTCTCGATTGTCAAATCATCTGTCACTAAGTTTCATCATGCTTACATCCACTGTTCTACATAATAAAGCAGTTTTTCAACTTGGTTTGAACGCAAGAGCATTGAGTGTTTCTTTAAAACAGGTACCAAAGCCCTTATAAAAACAGGAAAGTATGTGTTTTGTTAAAGCTTTAACAATAGTTTTGTAACTTTTCACAACACTCTTAAGATAGTGTTTTATTCAAGTTTAAACAAGACTTTCAAGGCTCACATACGATAAATGAAGCATTTCCTATGACATACCCCTGTTAAACAGATAATTTTTTTTTCGCCTAACAGTATACGAAGTTAGAGTCTTCAACAAAATTGTTCAGCGGAAAATTTCTTATAGAAAATTTATAAATTGGCACAAAATTATGAGCAGGCTCAGTTCCACAGAAGAATAAAAATTAATGTTGATTTTTCATTACAAAATATTCAATTTTCCCATACAAACCAAAAAGTTCAAATTTACTCATGCAAACGTAACTTATAAAATCTGCAAAAAATTATGGATGGGTTTTGAACCAAAACGAAGCTTATTAGATCCCAGGAGTTGAGAAATTAAAAAATGACCCCAAATCGACTAAGTCTATTATAGCATTTCTACAACTACAGGTTTTGATTCTTAAAAAAACGAACACAAACACATACAGGATCTCAATGAAACTTGATGTTTCCTCAAAAAGATTATTTTTCTTAACTTTAAGCGTACATCTTTTGAGGATAAGATGGCTAGCATCTCACAAATGCTAAAACCACCAACTCACAGAAAGTGTACTATGTGTGCCGTGACCAGGATACGATCTCATGCCCGCTGGCTTAGAAGGCTATCCTCTACGCCACGGGCTACGGAATTCCTCCAAAGTTCACTGCTGGCTTCTGGATTCTGTATCGAAGAGTCTGTAAATCAAAATCCAATAAGTTTCATTTCATTTATTTTTTTCTTTAAATAAATTTCACATATATTGATATTCGATACAACGCAAATGGTGATAACTGCCGGACAATTTGTCATTTCATACTGCTGGACTGATTTCTCAAAGCATCTTCCGGACCGATTACAACTGTTCCGGCAAAACTTCTTTATTGTGTTGATCCGCTTCTCGTTCTAACAAAATCAACTAAAAAGCTTTTTCTTCTTTGGTGAGTTTTTGGCTTTAAGAAAAAAGGGATTCATTTCCACTTTGAAGTTTGAACTCCGTTTTGAACCGTCCCAAGGACAAAAAGGGAACTTCATTTTAGACTCATAAAAGGCAAACATGAAATTATTGCGAAACACTCAACAGGGCATAACTTTTTACCATTGGGTAAAAATCTACCAAATTTTGCACACTTTCTCATTGATGTGTTTTGTTTACATGCTGTCAAACTCGAACTCGTGTTTTTTCGATTCAACAATTATGTAGGTATGTATGTATGGTTCCCCCATCGGTAGCAAGGTCCTGCCTATGTCTGTGTGGCTTGGCCTTCGAATTTCTTCTAGGGCTTTCACGGTCCGATGGTTCGTCGAAGGAAGGCATCCAACCCTCAAAAACCTACAATCGCCGGCTACCCGTGCCGCTTGCAATAATTTCTTTGAGTTATCCCCAGATGCATTCCTTCTAAAAATATAAATATTATAAAATATCTAGTGGAAAGGAAAATTACTTAAAATATTCAATAAATATGCAGTTATATAGAGTAGACAGTTTTCTTTAATAAAAGGATTCGGACCGGGAAAGAAATTTCAAATCTATGGCAAATTTTATAAATAGGTATAGGCATAGTTTATATGGTATGCAAATTATTAATTTAATGTTGATTGATTTTTTTATTAAGAAAAATTATTCGGTGGCACAGGAAACTAACGTTGTGTCCCTATGTAGTGATTCGCGTATCTTCACCGGATAACTGAAATATTAAAGGTTCTATTAAAATAGCATAGAACTGTATTGCAGTTCATACTAAGTCAAATTTTGAATTATCTTCAGCCAAGAAGAAAGCTCATCACAGGGGAAAAACAGGAAAAGGGATACATCAAACGATTAGGTGTCTGTGAATGATGAAATTAACATAGATATTTTTATAAATGGAATTTCCTCACCGGGTTCTGTTTCGCTCATGCCAGCAGCCTATCCGTAGCCGCCATCATTCAACAAACGCCGACAGCCAAGCGGTTTAAACAGGATTCGGATGTCGGATGTTTTATCCGATGACACTACGCTTACACACATATCTTTACACCAGCTTTTAAGTAAAACTCATTGATGAAATACCACACAATGAAAAGCAAACGAAAACCGTACAAATGTTCCATTCACAAACAACGCAAACCGTTCGATATTAATGTGTGCGTGATAGACCGAACTTTTTGAGCCTCCGCCACCAGTAATTTTCTCGCTCATAAAAATGTACATGCAACAACAAAGACCGCGTAGAATTTCTTGTACTATAACTCCGCTTGGCACCATCCGACAAAATAGAAATGCCCATTCTAATTTTTCACAATTTTCAATAAACACGCACAATTAGAAATACATCGGCGCGAATCACAAACTGCAAATTTATCACTCCCCGTTCGTCATTCTATCGAACCACGAAACAATTTTTCAAAATTTCACGTCTACGGTGGCCGCAACGCAATGCCATTAATCCCAATAAATTTTCGAAAAACACGTCGGATCGCTCGACAACTATTAAGTATGCCTCGATTGGTGAAAAGGATAAAATTTCTTCCTAATGTTTCACAACTTTCTTAAACCACCCACGAATTAAAATACATCGACGCGAACCGCGACCGGAGATACCGCAACGAGTGAACTGTTCTGTTCGACTATTCACATACAACTGCGTGTTTTTTCGATTCAACAATTATGGAAAAAAATTATTTCCAAACAACTGGAATTTCCTGACTTGAGAAAAACGTTGAACATTCAACTTTCAACCGTCTCCAGAGTGTTGAAGCGGTTCCAGAAGTGGTTGACGTTGGATCACGGCGAAGAAGCTTGAAGAAAACCGGGACAGGAGTGTAGAGATAGGCGATTAATAATAAAGAAAATCAAACTGAAATTAAACATAGCACAATAAGACTATGAAGTAGAAGTCATTCGAAAACCCACTAAAATCACACAGATTTATGGCTATATCTCCTTCGTTTGCTTGAATAACTATGTAAATGTTAGTAATTTACAACCCTGTTAATAAGGGATTTACCTAAACGAACAATTCATCACAAAACAAACATTGATTTAAGTGTGATTTTGAAGAAAAGTTTAATTTTGGGTATAAAATTCTTCAAAAGTTGGTTGGTTTCGCAAGAGCTCTGAGATGGTGTTTACTATCACGGACATCTCTTCGATAGTTCATGTCAGAGCACACCTTGGAAGATATTCTTGTGACAGTTGTTTATAACCAGTGATAAATTGAATAAAGATGGAGACGCAGACGAAGAAGGAAGCCCCGGGTCCCTCTGCCGAAAGGGATAATCCAACCACCATCACCACAACCAAGAAGAAGGAAGCGCCGGGTCGAGGCAGCGGTTCGAAAATCGAACCAAAACCGACAGCTTTGAAGACGGTGGTCGCCCGCAAGCTGGTCGAGGTCACCTTGTTCGGACACCAGGACGAAGCAGAACGTTGCGATAATGGTTCAGCAGTTTTCACTGCTGCCATTGAATCAAACAAAGAGATTTATCTTGAATTGGCTAAGCAATTGTTACTTAAACGAAATCACCAGGTTACGACAAGGAGAACAAAAAGATGAAGGGAAAGGTGAAGCGGATGATTAAAGCAAATCCCAACGTCCCAAGCCATGATTTGGCTAAAAAGATCGGCATGTCGCCGAGCTACGTCTAGAATGCAAAGAAAAGAGCTCAACATACCAGATACAGAACTCGGGCACGGAAGCTCTACGAGAAGATGCTGACAAAATATGGCTGCTGTGTGATGGACGACGAAACGTATATAAAAGCCGATTTTAAGCCAATTCCGGGGTTGGAGTTTTTCACCGGCAAGAGCCAGTTCGATGTGGACGACAAATTTTAGTTGAAGAAAAAGTTCGCCTTCAAATATTTCGTTTGGCAGGCTTTGACTGAGGACTGAGCCTTTCGTGACAAAGGGCACAGTAAATGACGAGATCTACAAATCCGAGTGCCTCGAGAAGCGCCTTTTGCCGTGCACGACGAAGCTCCGCTATTTTGGCCAGATTTGGCATCATGCCACTATTCTAAAAGTGTCCTGGAGTGATATGAGGCCAATTCTGTCAATTTTGTTCCAAAGGACATGAACCCGCCAAACTGTCCGGAGCTGCGCTCGGTGAAGCAGTACTGGGCAATAATAAAGCGGAAACTTCGGAAGAGCAAAAAGACAGTCAGAGACGAAAAGGACATGTTAAGAAAATGAAAAAAAAAACTGAGAAACTGGTACAGGATGACACTGTGAAGACTTTGATGGAGTACATCCAGCGAAAATGCGTTCAATTTAACACTCAAGGCTCCATCGATTAACTTTTCTTTTGATTTTTTAAGTAAATATATGTTTTAAACTACCCAAAAATTTTGGTTTGATTCTGAACATTATAAGAAAATTGGTATGACATTTTTCTATTTGATTCTAGAAAAATTCCTTTCCATTCCATTATCTTTATTTAGGGCTTTAGGGGTGATCTCTATATATTTAATTCTTTAATTTAATATCCTTTCAAATGCTCAATGAAGAATTTCGTTTCTACACCATTCAGCATTAAAAGGCTTGTCTTATCGGAGGTTTACTAAGCCTTAATTATTTCTCGAGAACATGTCATCGTATTCTTCGAAGTAATTGAACGTCTGGGATCAACCATCATTGCATCACGTTTTCATCAATCCAATTGCCGACAGCTTTATGATTGACGTCCCAAACAGCCTCTGGACGGACAAGAACTAGATGCTAACTGGCGTCGTCGTTAACGTGAAAATCCCCCAGAGCAACGTCAGCGTTTTTGTTGGCACAGAACTTGATGGAAACCTTTCATATTCGTCACTGGCATCGTGGATAGGACATGCTCTCGAATGCGAATTTCTAAATCAATTCGTCCTAGGCACTATATATTCCCTTGGCGGCTGAAAAATCGTCAGACTGGGTGGAAAAACGCGCGCGTGTCACTCCATATCTGGTCATTAAAACCAGCTGGTGTTGAACGCCTATACTTACAGGGTGTACCTTCATTAGATTCGCAAGAAAAAATGCCATTCAAGAAAAGTCTCCCCGAAAACTTGAGAATTTCAATCTGATTCATTTGACTTACGATGCGTATGAAACGACAGTTGAAATATCTCATTACCAGACTAAGAACTTTTTTACGGATCACACTGTTTCATAGAAGAGCTAAAGGCTCTGAAGCGCCTGGCCGTTTTCCCATGATGCATTTTAATTGTTGGTGACAATCAAACGCGAACGGCACATGAATTACAATTATGCGGCCACAGTTTTCAAGCATTGACAAAATTTCTATGGAACGTTACACTTTACGATTACTTTATCATTCAGTTAAATCAGGTGATTTTTGTAAAATTTCCCTTTAAACGTGTTTCACATTTTTTCGGTAGAAAAAATTCTCACAAGTTTACATACTGTATTGAAAATTGCAATAATTCCTTTCTGCTCCGAAATAATTTTGTCAAGTATCAAACTTTGAAGATTGAACTGTTCTTAATGGCAAAAAAAATTTAGTCATATTATTTTCCCTGACACTTAATCAACGTACCTACTCTTTCTCAAAACATATTCATCTTCCTCAATTTTCCAGCATCTCAAGTTTTTCCATTTTTGACATTCGATCGGGTACGAAAAAGTTGTGAAAAGCAGGTCTCCGTACGTGGTTATCTTAACCACGTATAATAAATATGCGTGTTGCATACCGAAAAAAAAGTCAATGGAACAGGTAGTTTCGGAGCAGCATCATATTTCCTGATTGCATTTCACCGCGCGCTCGAAGATGCAGAGAAAAAGCATCGGTGCATTGCAAAGTTTGCGGTTTAATATTTTATCCCATTCTTCTTTTAAGCCTTCCATTCTTCTTCTGTTGAATGGAACACAGCAGAGCACAGAGACGACCCTTTTACGTGCTCTGGTTATTTTTCGGCTCGCTTTTAAGCCAAGAATCCAGTGTGCTCTTGGTCATGTTGTTCATAAGTATGGTGTTTGGGTTTTGGGCCAGACTGATCGGAATGTCGCCTCGGTTGTTGGCTGAAAGAAATCGGGCTGCAAAAGACCGCATCTGGCTGATTGATGATGGATGCTTCGAAAATGATACCTTTCCGGTCGATGACATTCGTTCATATCAGATGGAATAATATCGATCCGGCCAGGTTGAACTGGTGACACACATTTGAAGACACTCAGATGTGGTATTTCTTGTTGATTTGTCTTTGTTCTGTTTTTTTTTTTCGGAAGAACTACTTCGTAATAACTTGTTGAAACCCTACTAAAAAAAGGAATATTTAAAATAATTTTAATTTCAATCTTTATTTCGGGAGGTACATTATGTTTAAAACATGTTAGGTTGTCGATTTTTTCCGCATGTAAGGTAGGGTGAGGAAAAAGTACGACCTTAGTGATATCCTATTTTTAGAAATTTTTGCAGTTGTTTTTCCAAAAAAAAAACGAGAGCAGTATTTGATTCCTTAGACTTTTATCTCTCTTTTAAAAATTTATGAAGATCGGATGACGGATTAGATGGCAGTAGTGAAAATGCCAAACATTTATGGAACCTAACTTTTACCCTACCTATGAGCTACCGGGCCAAAGTTCGAATGATGTGGGGTAAAAGTACGACCGTTAAAAATTTCACATTCCTGCACAAAGTCAAGTGAAAAATTACGTTATAAGGTTAGTTGCCCTATTTTGGACAATCAAACCTTTACCTTTACTTACTAAGCTAATAAAAATAAGAATACCACTTCCATTTACCGCTCAAATGAAAAATATTGAAAAAAACAATAGGGTAAAATTACAACTGCTAGAGTAAAATACAATGCGGCAAAGTAGGGTTAAATAATCGATCAAATCAAAAATAGATATAAAAATTTTTGACAACTTTGAAATTTCAATATTATCAATTTTGTCAATTTTGTCAATTTTGTCAATTTTGTCAATTATGTCAAAATCATCAATTTTGTCAATTTTGTCAATTTTGTCAATTTTGTCAATTTTGTCAATTTTGTCAATTTTGTCAATTTTGTCAATTTTGTCAAATTTGTCAATTTTGTCAATTTTGTCAATTTTGTCAATTTTGTCAATTTTGTCAATTTTGTCAATTTTGTCAATTTTGTCAATTTTGTCAATTTTATCAATTTTGTCAATTTTGTCAATTTTGTCAATTTTGTCAATTTTGTCATTTTTGTCAATTTTGTCCATTTTGTCAATTTTGTCAATTTTATCAATTTTGTCAATTTTGTCAATTTTGTCAATTTTGTCAATTTTGTCAATTTTGTCAATTTTGTCAATTTTGTCAATTTTGTCAATTTTGTCAATTTTGTCAATTTTGTCAATTTTGTCAATTTTGTCAATTTTGTCAATTTTGTCAATTTTGTCAATTTTGTCAATTTTGTCAATTTTGTCAATTTTGTCAATTGTGTCAATTTTGTCAATTTTGTCAATTTTGTCAATTTTGTCAAATTTGTCAATTTTGTCAATTTTGTCAATTTTGTCAATTTTGTCAATTTTGTCAATTTTGTCAATTTTGTCAATTTTGTCAATTTTGTCAATTTTGTCAATTTTGTCAATTTTGTCAATTTTGTCAATTTTGTCAATTTTGTCAATTTTATCAATTTTGTCAATTTTGTCAATTTTGTCAATTTTGTCAATTTTGTCAATTTTGTCAATTTTGTCAATTTTGTCAATTTTGTCAATTTTGTCAATTTTGTCAATTTTGTCAATTTTGTCAATTTTGTCAATTTTGTCAATTTTGTCAATTTTGTCAATTTTGTCAATTTTGTCAATTTTGTCAATTTTGTCAATTTTGAGAATTTTGAGAATTTTGTCAATTTTGTCAATTTTGTCAATTTTTTCAATTTTGTCAATTTTGTCAATTTTGTCAATTTTGTCAATTTTGTCAATTTTGTCAATTTTGTCAATTTTGTCAATTTTGTCAATTTTGTCAATTTTGTCAATTTTGTCAATTTTGTCAATTTTGTCAATTTTGTCAATTTTGTCAATTTTGTCAATTTTGTCAATTTTGTCAATTTTGTCAATTTTGTCAATTTTGTCAATTTTGTCAATTTTGTCAATTTTGTCAATTTTGTCAATTTTGTCAATTTTGTCAATTTTGTCAATTTTGTCAATTTTGTCAATATTTTCAATTTTGTCAATTTTGTCAATTTTGTCATTTTTGTCAATTTTGTCAATTTTGTCAATATTTACAATTTTGTCAATTTTGTCAATTTTGTCATTTTTGTCAATTTTGTCAATTTTGTCAATTTTGTCAATTTAGCAATTTTGTCAATTTTGTCAATTTTGTCAATTTTGTCAATTTTGTCAATTTTGTCAATTTTGTCAATTTTGTCAATTTTGTCAATTTTGTCAATTTTGTCAATTTTGTCAATTTTGTCAATTTTGTCAATTTTGTCAATATTTTCAATTTTGTCAATTTTGTCAATTTTGTCATTTTTGTCAATTTTGTCAATTTTGTCAATATTTTCAATTTTGTCAATTTTGTCAATTTTGTCAATTTTGTCAATTTTGTCAATTTTGTCAATTTTGTCAATTTTGTCAATTTTGTCAATTTTATCAATTTTGTCAATTTTGTCAATTTTGTCAATTTTGTCAATTTTGTCAATTTTGTCAATTTTGTCAATTTTGTCAATTTTGTCAATTTTGTCAATTTTGTCAATTTTGTCAATTTTGTCAATTTTGTCAATTTTTTCAATTTTGTCAATTTTGTCAATTTTGTCAATTTTGAGAATTTTGAGAATTTTGTCAATTTTGTCAATTTTGTCAATTTTGTCAATTTTGTCAATTTTGTCAATTTTGTCAATTTTGTCAATTTTGTCAATTTTGTCAATTTTGTCAATTTTGTCAATTTTGTCAATTTTGTCAATTTTGTCAATTTTGTCAATTTTGTCAATTTTGTCAATTTTGTCAATTTTGTCAATTTTGTCAATGTTGTCAATTTTGTCAATTTTGTCAATTTTGTCAATTTTGTCAATTTTGTCAATTTTGTCAATTTTGTCAATTTTGTCAATTTTGTCAATTTTGTCAATTTTGTCAATTTTGTCAATTTTGTCAATTTTGTCAATTTTGTCAATTTTGTCAATTTTGTCAATTTTGTCAATTTTGTCAATTTTGTCAATATTTTCAATTTTGTCAATTTTGTCAATTTTGTCATTTTTGTCAATTTTGTCAATTTTGTCAATATTTTCAATTTTGTCAATTTTGTCAATTTTGTCAATTTTGTCAATTTTGTCAATTTTGTCAATTTTGTCAATTTTGTCAATTTTGTCAATTTTATCAATTTTGTCAATTTTGTCAATTTTGTCAATTTTGTCAGTTTTGTCAATTTTGTCAATTTTGTCAATTTTGTCAATTTTGTCAATTTTGTCAATTTTGTCAATTTTGTCAATTTTGTCAATTTTGTCAATTTTGTCAATTTTGTCAATTTTGTCAATTTTGTCAATTTTGTCAATTTTGTCAATTTTGTCAATTTTGTCAATTTTGTCAATTTTGTCAATTTTGAGAATTTTGAGAATTTTGTCAATTTTGTCAATTTTGTCAATTTTGTCAATTTTGTCAATTTTGTCAATTTTGTCAATTTTGTCAATTTTGTCAATTTTGTCAATTTTGTCAATTTTGTCAATTTTGTCAATTTTGTCAATTTTGTCAATTTTGTCAATGTTGTCAATTTTGTCAATTTTGTCAATTTTGTCAATTTTGTCAATTTTGTCAATTTTGTCAATTTTGTCAATTTTGTCAATTTTGTCAATTTTATCAATTTTGTCAATTTTGTCAATTTTGTCAATTTTGTCAATTTTGTCAATTTTGTCAATTTGGTCAATTTGGTCAATTTTGTCAATTTTGTCAATTTTGTCAGTTTTGTCAATTTTGTCAATTTTGTCAATTTTGTCAATTTTGTCAATTTTGTCAATTTTGTCAATTTTGTCAATTTTGTCAATTTTGTCAATTTTGTCAATGTTGTCAATTTTGTCAATTTTGTCAATTTTGTCAATTTTGTCAATTTTGTCAATTTTGTCAATTTTGTCAATTTTGTCAATTTTGTCAATTTTGTCAATTTTGTCAATTTTGTCAATTTTGTCAATTTTGTCAATATTTTCAATTTTGTCAATTTTGTCAATTTTGTCATTTTTGTCAATTTTGTCAATTTTGTCAATTTTGTCAATTTAGCAATTTTGTCAATTTTGTCAATTTTGTCAATTTTGTCAATTTTGTCAATTTTGTCAATTTTGTCAATTTTGTCAATTTTGTCAATTTTGTCAATATTTTCAATTTTGTCAATTTTGTCAATTTTGTCATTTTTGTCAATTTTGTCAATTTTGTCAATATTTTCAATTTTGTCAATTTTGTCAATTTTGTCAATTTTGTCAATTTTGTCAATTTTGTCAATTTTATCAATTTTGTCAATTTTGTCAATTTTGTCAATTTTGTCAATTTTGTCAATTTTGTCAATTTTGTCAATTTTGTCAATTTTGTCAATTTTGTCAATTTTGTCAATTATGTCAATTTTGTCAATTTTGTCAATTTTGTCAATTTTGTCAATTTTGTCAATTTTGAGAATTTTGAGAATTTTGTCAATTTTGTCAATTTTGTCAATTTTGTCAATTTTGTCAATTTTGTCAATTTTGTCAATTTTGTCAATTTTGTCAATTTTGTCAATTTTGTCAATTTTGTCAATTTTGTCAATTTTGTCAATTTTGTCAATTTTGTCAATTTTGTCAATTTTGTCAATGTTGTCAATTTTGTCAATTTTGTCAATTTTGTCAATTTTGTCAATTTTGTCAATTTTGTCAATTTTGTCAATTTTGTCAATTTTGTCAATTTTGTCAATTTTGTCAATTTTGTCAATTTTGTCAATTTTGTCAATATTTTCAATTTTGTCAATTTTGTCAATTTTGTCATTTTTGTCAATTTTGTCAATTTTGTCAATATTTTCAATTTTGTCAATTTTGTCAATTTTGTCAATTTTGTCAATTTTGTCAATTTTGTCAATTTTGTCAATTTTGTCAATTTTGTCAATTTTGTCAATTTTGTCAATTTTGTCAATTTTATCAATTTTGTCAATTTTGTCAATTTTGTCAATTTTGTCAATTTTGTCAATTTTGTCAATTTTGTCAATTTTGTCAATTTTGTCAATTTTGTCAATTTTGTCAATTTTGTCAATTTTGTCAATTTTGTCAATTTTGTCAATTTTGTCAATTTTGTCAATTTTGTCAATTTTGTCAATTTTGTCAATTTTGTCAATTTTGTCAATTTTGAGAATTTTGAGAATTTTGTCAATTTTGTCAATTTTGTCAATTTTGTCAATTTTGTCAATTTTGTCAATTTTGTCAATTTTGTCAATTTTGTCAATTTTGTCAATTTTGTCAATTTTGTCAATTTTGTCAATTTTGTCAATGTTGTCAATTTTGTCAATTTTGTCAATTTTGTCAATTTTGTCAATTTTGTCAATTTTGTCAATTTTGTCAATTTTGTCAATTTTATCAATTTTGTCAATTTTGTCAATTTTGTCAATTTTGTCAATTTTGTCAATTTTGTCAATTTTGTCAATTTTGTCAATTTGGTCAATTTTGTCAATTTTGTCAATTTTGTCAATTTTGTCAATTTTGTCAATTTTGTCAATTTTGAGAATTTTGAGAATTTTGTCAATTTTGTCAATTTTGTCAATTTTGTCAATTTTGTCAATTTTGTCAATTTTGTCAATTTTGTCAATTTTGTCAATTTTGTCAATTTTGTCAATTTTGTCAATTTTGTCAATTTTGTCAATTTTGTCAATTTTGTCAATTTTGTCAATTTTGTCAATTTTGTCAATTTTGTCAATTTTGTCAATTTTGTCAATTTTGTCAATTTTGTCAATTTTGTCAATTTTGTCAATTTTGTCAATTTTGTCAATTTTGTCAATTTTGTCAATTTTGTCAATTTTGTCAATTTTGTCAATATTTTCAATTTTGTCAATTTTGTCAATTTTGTCATTTTTGTCAATTTTGTCAATTTTGTCAATATTTTCAATTTTGTCAATTTTGTCAATTTTGTCATTTTTGTCAATTTTGTCAATTTTGTCAATTTTGTCAATTTAGCAATTTTGTCAATTTTGTCAATTTTGTCAATTTTGTCAATTTTGTCAATTTTGTCAATTTTGTCAATTTTGTCAATTTTGTCAATATTTTCAATTTTGTCAATTTTGTCAATTTTGTCATTTTTGTCAATTTTGTCAATTTTGTCAATATTTTCAATATTTTCAATTTTGTCAATTTTGTCAATTTTGTCAATTTTGTCAATTTTGTCAATTTTGTCAATTTTGTCAATTTTGTCAATTTTATCAATTTTGTCAATTTTGTCAATTTTGTCAATTTTGTCAATTTTGTCAATTTTGTCAATTTTGTCAATTTTGTCAATTTTGTCAATTTTGTCAATTTTGTCAATTTTGTCAATTTTGAGAATTTTGAGAATTTTGTCAATTTTGTCAATTTTGTCAATTTTGTCAATTTTGTCAATTTTGTCAATTTTGTCAATTTTGTCAATTTTGTCAATTTTGTCAATTTTGTCAATTTTGTCAATTTTGTCAATTTTGTCAATTTTGTCAATTTTGTCAATGTTGTCAATTTTGTCAATTTTGTCAATTTTGTCAATTTTGTCAATTTTGTCAATTTTGTCAATTTTGTCAATTTTGTCAATTTTGTCAATTTTGTCAATTTTGTCAATTTTGTCAATTTTGTCAATTTTGTCAATTTTGTCAATTTTGTCAATTTTGTCAATATTTTCAATTTTGTCAATTTTGTCAATTTTGTCATTTTTGTCAATTTTGTCAATTTTGTCAATATTTTCAATTTTGTCAATTTTGTCAATTTTGTCAATTTTGTCAATTTTTTCAATTTTGTCAATTTTGTCAATTTTGTCAATTTTGTCAATTTTGTCAATTTTGTCAATTTTGTCAATTTTGTCAATTTTGTCAATTTTGTCAATTTTGTCAATTTTGTCAATTTTGTCAATTTTGTCAATTTTGTCAATTTTGTCAATTTTGTCAATTTTGTCAATTTTGTCAATTTTGTCAATTTTGTCAATTTTGTCAATTTTGTCAATTTTGAGAATTTTGAGAATTTTGTCAATTTTGTCAATTTTGTCAATTTTGTCAATTTTGTCAATTTTGTCAATTTTGTCAATTTTGTCAATTTTGTCAATTTTGTCAATTTTGTCAATTTTGTCAATTTTGTCAATTTTGTCAATTTTGTCAATGTTGTCAATTTTGTCAATTTTGTCAATTTTGTCAATTTTGTCAATTTTGTCAATTTTGTCAATTTTGTCAATTTTGTCAATTTTGTCAATTTTGTCAATTTTATCAATTTTGTCAATTTTGTCAATTTTGTCAATTTTGTCAATTTTGTCAATTTTGTCAATTTGGTCAATTTGGTCAATTTTGTCAATTTTGTCAATTTTGTCAGTTTTGTCAATTTTGTCAATTTTGTCAATTTTGTCAATTTTGTCAATTTTGTCAATTTTGTCAATTTTGTCAATTTTGTCAATTTTGTCAATGTTGTCAATTTTGTCAATTTTGTCAATTTTGTCAATTTTGTCAATTTTGTCAATTTTGTCAATTTTGTCAATTTTGTCAATTTTGTCAATTTTGTCAATTTGGTCAATTTTGTCAATTTTGTCAATTTTGTCAATTTTGTCAATTTTGTCAATTTTGTCAATTTTGTCAATATTTTCAATTTTGTCAATTTTGTCAATTTTGTCATTTTTGTCAATTTTGTCAATTTTGTCAATTTTGTCAATTTAGCAATTTTGTCAATTTTGTCAATTTTGTCAATTTTGTCAATTTTGTCAATTTTGTCAATTTTGTCAATTTTGTCAATTTTGTCAATTTTGTCAATTTTGTCAATTTTGTCAATATTTTCAATTTTGTCAATTTTGTCAATTTTGTCATTTTTGTCAATTTTGTCAATTTTGTCAATTTTGTCAATTTTGTCAATTTTGTCAATTTTGTCAATTTTGTCAATTTTGTCAATTTTGTCAATTTTATCAATTTTGTCAATTTTGTCAATTTTGTCAATTTTGTCAATTTTGTCAATTTTGTCAATTTTGTCAATTTTGTCAATTTTGTCAATTTTGTCAATTTTGTCAATTTTGTCAATTTTGTCAATTTTGTCAATTTTGTCAATTTTGTCAATTTTGTCAATTTTGTCAATTTTGTCAATTTTGTCAATTTTGTCAATTTTGTCAATTTTGTCAATTTTGAGAATTTTGAGAATTTTGTCAATTTTGTCAATTTTGTCAATTTTGTCAATTTTGTCAATTTTGTCAATTTTGTCAATTTTGTCAATTTTGTCAATTTTGTCAATTTTGTCAATTTTGTCAATTTTGTCAATTTTGTCAATTTTGTCAATTTTGTCAATTTTGTCAATTTTGTCAATGTTGTCAATTTTGTCAATTTTGTCAATTTTGTCAATTTTGTCAATTTTGTCAATTTTGTCAATTTTGTCAATTTTGTCAATTTTGTCAATTTTGTCAATTTTGTCAATTTTGTCAATTTTGTCAATTTTGTCAATATTTTCAATTTTGTCAATTTTGTCAATTTTGTCATTTTTGTCAATTTTGTCAATTTTGTCAATATTTTCAATTTTGTCAATTTTGTCAATTTTGTCAATTTTGTCAATTTTGTCAATTTTGTCAATTTTGTCAATTTTGTCAATTTTGTCAATTTTGTCAATTTTGTCAATTTTATCAATTTTGTCAATTTTGTCAATTTTGTCAATTTTGTCAATTTTGTCAATTTTGTCAATTTTGTCAATTTTGTCAATTTTGTCAATTTTGTCAATTTTGTCAATTTTGTCAATTTTGTCAATTTTGTCAATTTTGTCAATTTTGTCAATTTTGTCAATTTTGTCAATTTTGTCAATTTTGTCAATTTTGTCAATTTTGTCAATTTTGAGAATTTTGAGAATTTTGTCAATTTTGTCAATTTTGTCAATTTTGTCAATTTTGTCAATTTTGTCAATTTTGTCAATTTTGTCAATTTTGTCAATTTTGTCAATTTTGTCAATTTTGTCAATGTTGTCAATTTTGTCAATTTTGTCAATTTTGTCAATTTTGTCAATTTTGTCAATTTTGTCAATTTTGTCAATTTTATCAATTTTGTCAATTTTGTCAGTTTTGTCAATTTTGTCAATTTTGTCAATTTTGTCAATTTTGTCAATTTGGTGAATTTAGTCAATTTTGTCAATTTTGTCAATTTTGTCAGTTTTGTCAATTTTGTCAATTTTGTCAATTTTGTCAATTTGGTAAATTTTGTAAATTTTGTCATTTTTGTCTACTTTGTCAATTTTGTGAATTTTTTCAATGTTGTCAAATTTGTCAATTTTGTCAATTTTGTCAATTTTGTCAATTTTTTCAATTTTTTCAATTTTGTCAATTTTGTCAATTTTGTCTATTTTGTCAATTTTGTCAATTTGTCAATTGTGTCAATTTTGTAAATTTTGTCAGTTTTGTCAGTTTTGTCAATTTTGTCAATTTTGTCAGTTTTGTCAATTTTGTCAATTTTGTCAATTTTGTCAATGTTGACATTTTTGTCAATTTTTGCTTTTTTTATGTCAATTTTTACAATTTTTTATTTAGACAAATTTTTCAGTTTCATCAATTCGCAATTCAAGGCACTTAATTTAAAAACTTAAAACGAAAATCCGGGTATCTTTGGTCATAACCAATAAATTTTTCAATAAAATTCAAGAAGAAATCCCTTTCAAACATTATATTTTTTTCGAAATACATCAGCAGATTTTGAATCATATCTTGGGCATCCAATAAAATTGTTCATGATAACTTAATAAAAAAAATTTCGTTTGATCACACAAAAAAATTAAATAACAATGTCTCAATTTGAGTTTGTTTTCAATTTTTGCAACAAAACTGACAAAAAAAAAAATAGTAAAACCAAGAACAAAAAAGGCATAACCAGGGCTTTTTAATGAACTCCGGTCAACCGGGCCAGACCAGACTTTTACTAAATTTTGTATACAATATCCCGGGCAAGTTTGAGTAAATGTGTTGGTTTTGATTTGGTTACCAAGTTCATATTTTTCTTAGTTTAATCGTCATTCTCTGTCTTAATTTTTTCAGTTGGCCTCTAAATTTTTTAAGATAAAAAATGAAGTTAATTTCAGTACCTTTTATTGATAAAACTTTTTTTTAAACATTTTTCTTTCAAAACTTAGAGGGAGGACACCACAAAATCCATCTCAAACCACTATCTACGTACATAAATGCTTGTTAAGAGGTGCTACTTGCTAGAACAAACAGCGTTCTTAATCAAATCCTAAGACAAATAAACGCCTACAACAAAGTTTCGTCTTCCGTTTCCCTACAACAAAGTGGAAGCTAGGGCGAAGCAGTTGTTTTCCTCGAAACCGAAGGATTCGTCCCAAAGGGGGAAGAAGCAATTAAACTTTGAAATAAAAGACGAGAGTATGCATAATCATCAGCATTTTCTTC
>NC_073692.1:42366318-42399935 GCF_029784155.1 Uranotaenia lowii
CGAACTGACTTTGGTAAAATTTTAAAATCTAACTAATGATCAGAATTATATGCCAGCGATCTTTTTATTTTTATAGTGGAACTCACTTACCAGCTGAATCTGAATTTTGAACCTGATTGCAAAATTTTAATTTTCAATCTTTTTCGGAGTTTCAATACGTTTTATTATCTCTTTCATTGAAAATTGGATTTCGTGCAATGTCGCAGTTATCCGTACAAAGGTTGACTGAAAAGAGGTTAGCGTGAAGAACTCCGACAGATTTTACACTGACAGGTCGCACGAATGTACAAGTTCGCACAAATGTCGCAGTGCGCAGTCCAATTGAGTGCGCTGCGATTAATATAAAATGTACAAAAAAACGGATTCTGAATTTAGAAATATGAGCCAAGAATTGAAATCAGTTTCGTAGCCCTCAATCATGAATTTATAATTATTATTCAGATGTTTTGGGTTTCAATGATTATTCTTTATTTCAATGATGTAAAAATACTTGACTTGCAAATCTAAATGAATACCAAAATTTCAAATGATGAATCTATATCGCCATTTTGATGCTTCGTTGTTTGAATTTTGCATAAAAATAAATTCCATGAACTTCAAATCTAGATATGAAACAAAAAATCAGAATGATTTTTAAGTTTTTTTTTCATATTCAGAAAAACATAAAAAATGCATATGAGTTTCAGAAATCATGAATCCAATTTTGAAGAAAATGTTAAACAAAATTTAAACGACGATTTCAAACACAGCTTCTTATTCCAATTTTTAATGATGATTTGAACCGAAAACCAAGAATTCTAAACTGAATACATAACGCGAGATATGAACAAACCAATACAATTTCGATTATGATTAAAAGGAAATAGAATCTCTTAAATCAGCTAAATCTTATTTAATATTTAGTATTCATATATATGTATTACTATCAATATGTGAGAACATTTTGAAAAACTATAGCTGAATTCTAAATCTGGGGTTAGTTTTCGAGGTTTTGAACATCAGCTCTGAGTCAAGATTGTTACTATCGAAAAATCTTACACCATCATCAAAAATTGATTAAGAATAACAATTTTTGAGTGTAGAGTACAGTGCCTCGCTTGCTTTTGGGAGGCGTTTAACGGCCAAAACACCCCCCCCCCCCTCCCGTTCCTACGGTCATGAATTTTATGAATTTTCCCTTTTTTTTGTTTTACAGTGAATAGTTGATTGGCAAGATCCCTTTCCGAAACTTTCAACCCTTAATTCCACATTTGGGATCGATTGTTCTCACCTCAAAGTAGAGCTTTTCCCGGTTCATTTCCACCAAAAATTAAAATATGTTGTCGGTGACTACCCCCCCCACCCCCAAAAAGATTCATTGATCTTAAAATGTGTTTTAAAAAATGTGTTAGCAAGTAAGTCAGAAATTTTAAGCTCGCCTCCGGCGGAATTTAGTCTTAAATAACCCTGGGCTTGAGACATTACTTTTGAAGACACTATATGACGTTCACGAATAGAAACTTATTTCGATTTGGAATTCATTTAACCTTTTATATAAGGTCTAAACTTGACATACAAAAATCCTTTTTTTATGTCTTTTGAATGAGTTTTAATAAAGAAGAAAAACTTATCAAGAACAAAGTTATAAACGAGCCTTTTTAACTTCTAAAGTAATTCATAGAATACTAATTTTTTACATCAACTATAGTTGGACTCCATGTAACAGGTGCTTACCTCTCGCGATGGCCACAAAATTACCAAATCAAATCTAAAATCTAATATCTACTACATTACTACTTTATGCCATTACAAATGTTATACTGATATGAAATATTCTTCAAGGAACCAATCAGGGTCATTAAAAATGTTTTTATCGTATTTCTCAATGCTCAACATCACATTTAAAATGATTTTGATAAATTACACAAGACAAAAAAAATACATTTTTCGAGGTGCAATAAATTTAAAACGTTATTTTGACTAATTTGGGTGCCCTGAATCTGAATATGCAATTTTTCCATCAGCTTTTGTTATTAAAATAGCTTTTGAAAATAGGTTTAAATTATTTAAGAAATTTCTGCTATTTTTGACAAAACTTTAAAACAAAGACATAACACATTTAAATGAAAGTTTAAAATCAATCAACAACTTTCTGGGCTTGTGGTATAGCTCAGCTGGCAAGTCTGTTGTCTCCTGAGCCGATGTCCGTGAGTTCGAGCCCAAGAGCAAACATCGAACACAGTTGTACCGGATAAGTTTTTCAATAACGATCCGCCAACTGCACCGTTGATAAAGTTGCGAATGTCATAAAGATGGTAAAACGAATATAATCAAAACAACAAAAAATCATCAACTTTCCTCATGACTTCTAGTCATTTTGACTTTTGCGAAAAAAGCTATAGAAGTTTTTTTTGTATACTTTTCTTCGTTTAACGAATTTTTAAAGAGGTATTCTTTAAAGCATAAATCTAATCGTTTCAGGTTTCAACAAATTTGTTGATTGAAATCAAGTTTGTTTTTAAACTTTCTGCAGTAATGTCAAAAATACAAGTGTCTAATGATTTTTTCCCAAATTGTTTAAACCGATTTTACTTTTTAAGATTGTGTATCATAACTAATATCAAAATATTATTCCTTAATTGAAAGAAAAATAAAATCAGAATCAGATGTTTTCTTTTGTTTGACAAAAAATTCGAGTTAAGAATGCTTAAATTTACCAAATCGATCATTCAAACAAAAGAAACCAAATTCTTCTCCCTTGAGTTATGATTTAAATTCTACAAATAAGTTTTTATAGACATAAGTGATTATTGAAAAAAAAAATCTTATTTAATCGGACTTATCTTTTTAATTTTTGTATTTCTTTCAAATTTTCAATCTATTTTTATAGTACAGTTTTCTTCAAATTAAAATAAATTTAACGAATTTTTTCGAAATATTTTTGGTAAGCTTTTCAATACTTTTCAATTCTGAATTTTTGGTGTTCTTAAAACTGAACCAATTTTTCGTAATCAAATATTCACATTTCAAATCGCGATTCTATTTTTCCAAATTCTGAACACTACAGCTGAGTTTAAAATCAACCCTTCAGTTGAAAATGGAGAAAAGAAATGTAAATTAAAATTAATAATAAATAACAACTATTATCATTAGCCTTACAAATAATCATGGGTTTTATGATAGAATCTCTTTATCTGTGTTTAGGCAATATTTAATACAAATATTTAAACAAGACTGCTTGGAAATTATTTTGAAGCTAATATCTAGTTCAAAATAAGAAACAACATTTTGAAAAATTCATCAATAACTTACCGAAAATTTCATTGTGATTTTTTTTGAGAAGTTTTGATTTATTTTATCATTATTTTTTTTTTGTGTGATAATTATAAGTAAGAAAATAAAAGTTAGAAATCCATTTTCTTTTTTATTGCGTATTTTTGGTATTTTTGTTATTTTAAGCTTAATTTGAATTTTGAAAACCCTTCCCATGGACGGGTCCTTCGCACGGGTCTGATATTGAGGTGTTTTGTTAAACTTCTGAGGTGCTTATTCCCTTAGTTCCAAATTTCAATATTTTGACGCTTCATTAAGAGTGCTGCATATGACCTTTAAAAATGTTAGGTCATTTTCTAACCTTAACAACTTTTTTACTATAATTATTTTAAAATGCAATCAACGGGTGAAATTTGTGGTCATCATTTAAGCTTCATGAATATCAATATGAAATATAAATCGGTCTATTGATGGAAAACTGATCTGTCATGTTCTTCTTAAAAATAAAATGGGGCCCCTTAGAATTTTTTGCATAGTTAGAGAACTAATCAAGCTAATGGAACCAATTTTGACATGGGAGGATTTTTGGGTATTTTTACATAACTCGAAAACTATTCAAGCAAATCAAATACGAGGAATTGAAACCCTCCCTTGTATCTTGGGAAGCTAGAAAGGGAGTAGGGAGGCTCCTGCAGTAAGTTTCTGCACAACTCGAGAACTCATCAAAGAAATTAAACCAAGCTTCACATGGAAAAGGACTAGGGCTGGTAAAATGGTCCTATTATTTATTGAGACACCACCCTTCTTCCAATGAGTGCATAGGGGAATTAAAGGTTTTGTTGGCTTAATTTGAGAATTAATCAAGCGAAAGGAATCTAATTTGGCATGGGAAATATGTGGTTCTGGCTATGTCATCCGGAATCGCCAGACTACCGGTCCTTATCCCGAGCAACGGACTACACTAACTTGAAGGACGTCTTCTCCCGATGATGACTGCCACTGACTGGCCCGTTGAGTATGTGTGGTGTTGCCAGTTTGTCCGCGTTGTATGAGAACTATATCTCCACCATACAGGAAGCTATTTGGGTACGAGAAATATTTTTAAGATTCTTAAAAACCCTACCGCCTTGCAGGACAAGGAGGGGAGTGAAGAAGGGGGTTCCATATAATTTTGTTGTTTCGATAAAGAACTTATTAACCAATGGAACCAACTTTGATATGAAAGGGTTGAAAAAATGGGTGTGATTATTAAAAACGCCTTCCGGAGAATGTGTAGGATATCACAGAGGAACACAGTCAAAATTTCAGATTTTCAAAAAAAAAAATTTTATCAAGTTTCACTAAATTAGATTAGTTTATCCCCAGCTGCAGTTTTCATTTTAAGATGGTGTTCCTGATTTGTGCCGAAATATATTAAAATTATAGCTACAAAAAATTAAATAATTTTAACAAATTTAAATTATTTTTGGAAGCAGCAGCAAAGCACACTGGGTCAGCTAGGAGATTGATAAAAATTGAAGAACCATGGCTGAAAATTTCTCTTGTATTTATTATAGTGTCTTTGACTGGTTCGTCTCCACTATCTTTTTTATACTCCGTAGAGTTAACAATTTCCCATATATTTTTTTTTAACTTTACGTCCGAAGACTTACAAAATTTCCTTAGCCTAGATTTAGGGTGGTGAGATCCAATCCCTGGACCTCTGGCTTAAAAACCAGATACGTTAGTGATTAGGCTAAACGACCATCTCAGTAGAAAACTGTAATCATAGATGAATCAATTAGGGACAAAATTTCAACCATTGCAAGGATGAATTTTCTCAGTTCTTCTTGGTGCTTCCTCTGATTCGGGTCATCTTACCTTTATATGGCCCTCGTCGGAATCGGTGGCACTCATCTGGGGCACTTACATTACATTGGCATCTCGAATCCGGGAAAACTAATGTAGCTACACTGGAGCATCCATTGATTTCCCCTTAGAATGCAGGCAAAAACGAAAGGAAAAAATCCGGGGCCATTTTGCTGAACAAGCAGCAAGCAGCATTGTTTCAGGTTTATGGCGATGTTTACTTACCGTTGGGTTTTTTTTTGTGTTTTTTTTTTCGCTTTCAGTATGAATGCAAAATTCACTCGAGATTCGAAGAAGTCGAGTATATTTTCCCGAGCTGAAAGGCTTCGATCGATGGCGATTACAAACTACTTTGCTTTCATCGAACGCGATTTTTTGAGCCTCAAACTTTGTGTAACCAAAAGAAAATCGTTACATGTGAATTGGCTTCAGCAATCGAATTTCAGAAAGCTCTTTGCTTCGGTTTAACAATAACACAAGTTAGTTCTTGTCGGAAATTCCTCCCGGTTCAACCAGGAACGATAACAAAGTTTTTCCAATTTTTCCACGCATTGTATTTTGGCAATTCCAAGGAAAACAACCTGTCAATTGCAGCCGACTCGGTTGTGGTTGCAATCCAATATCGGCCTACGGCTCGACAAACATTCTTAATTCCCGTTGATAACCTCCGATAGTGGCTCTAGAGAGTAGGGGGGCTGGAGATCTATTATTATCCGATGCGAGCCAGTAGATAGAGCCGTGCGGCCACTTCTCTGCCACTGTCAGCTAAATAGACGATGACGACGCGTGGAATAGGCATACGATAGGCTGGATTTAAGGAAAGTTATCAAGGGGGGCTACGAGATAAAAAAAAGCAGACTTCACTTCGAGTTGAAAGAAATTATGAAAAAGTTGAAAACGTAGAGTAAACAATGAAGCTTTCAATAGCAATTTTTATTTTGGAAATAAACGAAAAATGATGGGAATCGGATTTTTTTGTTTTATTTCTATCAAACTTAGTTTTGTGATCCTACGGTTTTAATGGCTTCATTAAAAAAAACAACTTTTTGCTAGCTGAACTCAAACTTTCTTAACATCCGTCATCCGTCCCTCTTTTTAATAGTCCCTAAAGTGTCGATTTGACACTCCTAACTAAAACCAATATCTTGTCTCCCGACCGATTTTTACGAAATTTATAGTTTTTGAAACCTCGTAATGTAACTCAAATATATTTTTCAGACAACATTCAATTACAATACTTAAGTTTAACGTTAAGTCTAAGAATAAAAAAGGATAAAGAACTGATTCGGAAAACAGTCTAGATCAGCTACGGTATGCTCAAAAAATGTTCACTAACTGTCCAAGAAAGCTGAAATTGGAAGTTATACATTGCACATAAAATATATTTTTCTGAAATTTTTTAAGATCATAACCACAAAAAAAAATGTAAAAAAGTGGTCTACCGTACTTTTCAATCAATGAAGCTTAAAAAATGTTTAAGTCATAGCAGATAAATTTTGAAATGAGGATTGAAAAGTTGATGAAATTTGGCACATCTTCGCATCTTTAGATTTTCAAAATACGAAACACATATTTTTTGACGAATTGTCAAAGGTAGATGTTTTTCTAACTTTTTGTCAATTTGAAGTTTTTCAGATTTAAAAGACTTAAATTAAACTTTGCACTGGATTTTGAGTATATTAACGCAAGACTTCCGTAATAAATTGATATTCACCAGAATGGTATTTTCATACCGATTCTAGTAGTGTATTTTTAGGTGCAACGTATAGCTTCTTTCAAGGTGCATCCATAAAAAAATAATAATGCAAAATTAAAGATTTCAAGAACTCTCTGAAGAATTTTTTATTTAGATGCACCCGAATAAAGTTACGAGCCTTCAAACTTCCGATAGTGTCATATTAACACTCGAGAGCGGATTAGGGTGAAACGCGATAATTTAAGGTCCTTATTTGTTTTAACAAAAATTCTTCAAAGTATAGTAAAATTGGAGTCAAAATAAACTGTAAAAATTGTTTCACTTATTATATGAGAAAAACTGTTAAAGTTTATAATAGAGGTAACTATTTCTGTTATTTCAGCCAAAACATTATTCAGTTATTGTAAATATTTCGTCCCAAAATTTTTATTCTGGTTTTATGGAATGGGTTTTTGATGAATAGGGGAGATAAGGGCATAACGAGCACCCAGGGCATAATAAGAACTCCTCTTTTCTACAAAAGTACGTATTTTCTTGAATAAATTTTCATGAGGATTTGTAACGCGTTCTTTCTATAGTAATAATTCTTCACTAAAAAAGGAATCTATCAATTTTACAGAGATATCTGAAAAAAAAACCAGCTAGGTTCCCAAGTGACGAATATATTATAATTTTTGACAACACGAAATAAGCTCTTATGCACTTCAAATCATCTTGATCTGTAATGTACGTACTGCAACATGATGTACATATTGTTTCTCAATTTTCACCATCATAAAATTTTTGATTTTTCATTGTAATCAATTTTGAAACACGTGTTTACTTAAATTTGTTGGCTCGAGGCGAACAGAGCACTATTAATCGGGGTGTTTGATGAATCTACGACTCACCTGACTTCATCGAGTTGAATTCGCTGCTAGATTCCCCGGCAGAAAACGCTTATCGTGCCCCGATTAATGGTGTTTATACAGCCCCAGGGGGGGTTCTCATTTTGCCCCTACAGTGACTGGTTTTCGGCTTTTATCAATTTTTTTAAAAATGCATTTTTTAACGTTTTTATCTAATATTTCAAGTTCCAGCCAACTAGGAAATAGACTATTTGAGTGTTCGAACACGAAACAATGATGTAATTAACATATTATAGCTGTTTTCTATTGTTAAATAAGTGTTTCGTTAAGGTGGCCATTATGTCCTTATCTCCCCTACGGTTTAAATTTAAAATGCACAATTTTTTTCCAAATTAATAATTTTCGTCAAACGGGTTATCATGCAACTGCAGGGTTAGATGCGACATTTGTATACCACAACACTAATACAATTCTAATTTTAATGTAACGTAAATAAGTAATTATTTAATGATGACTAAATGATGATGACATTGTTTCTTACATCGTGAGATAGTTTTTCAAAGTTTTTGATTCTGAAAAAAAAAATTTAAAAGACAAGTTTTTACATTTTTTGATGCCGTAAAAAAACTTTACCCAATATGACAAATTGGCTTAATGCAATCACCTTCAAACTTTAAATTAATATTTTCATCCTATACCAACACTGTTTGTGTAAAGATATATTTCGGACAAGTTTTACAGTTCGTCGACGACAGCGTCGACGTAATTGGATGGTCATCTTCATTCATTGTTCTTAGCTCTCTAATTAATTATTTTTATTTACCAATGAGCTCAAAGTTCCGAAAAAATCTTTGATTGGGCGACACTAAGCCAGATTTGTCGGGTTGTGTTTCTTGGGTACAAAAGGGTTCGAATAAGTATCCAGGAAGGATTGTATTTTTTGGCATAATGCGATGACGCTTTATCCGGCCAAAACACGTATTGTCCATCTACATGATGTTTGTGTAGAAACGGTATCAAAATTTTCTTCAAACATTCATTCTGGTACACATTTTGATTGATAACCAAACCAAACGGCTTGAACCATGGCTTAGACATACCTCTCTCGGGAAGAACGATGTACAGCATCACTGTCTGTTCAAACTTATTCTTCTGCACTTAATTCCAACTTTTTTCAATGTCTTACCAATGTAGGTACTGGTGAGAACAATTGAACTTTTTGGCGGCATTCCGTTGGCTCAGCGAATCCTTGTTGTTGAAGGCACGAGAAAGAGAACGAAGTTCTTTTGCGTCCATAAATTTCGCTGGTCTGTCACTATCTAGCAAAACTGGGAAAACAAACAAAACATAAAATACTGGCAAACTCGTTTCTGTTCGAGTATTGGGGCCTCGAAAAAAATCCAAAATATTAGTTGCCACCCGTTAGGTACCAAGTAGAATTTTTTCAGTATTTTTTACTCCTGAATGTATACTATTTCCTAAAACTGCTTTATTGGCAGAAAAGATGAAAAATTTAATTCCAACAGAACAAGAAATTATTGAAATCGGTGCTTTTTGGACTTTACTGCTTAATAAATTTACTCAAATCAATGAATTTTTATGATTTTTAATCAAAAAATAATCAAGTTATCCCTTTTTCTGCGTAGAGTAAAATCACATGTTTTGAACAATTCAAAATTTACTGAAGAAATCAATAATTTTTTTGTTGACTACGTCAATGCGATTTCCCATTAAGTTTAAATTTTTGGATGCATAAGTGGTACGATTAGGGAAGCCATTGGAGTTGTTCATCATTCTTTTGAATAAAATCTTTTTGAAGTTTAAGCTGTGATTAATATTCCATTGAAAGACTGCATTTCGATCAGGGTTAACACAAAAAAAAAGTAATTTAGCTTAAAAATGGGCTATCATATTCATATATGTCTGAGAGTTATAACGGTTCTAAGTTGATTTTCAAGAAAAAAATTTTTGAATAAGGTAGGAGAGTTGAAACATCAATAACATTTGTATTTTAACTGTTATTAAAATGTGGCCTTCAGATAACATATTTTTCATAGTTTAAGCTCAAGGGAAATCGTATTCAAAAGAAATCAGCCAAAGGAGACCAAAGTTACTGATGAAAAACTGGTTTTTCATGTTCCAACCAAACAAAATGTTTCAAAATATCATGCCATCTTTAGGAACGCCTTCCAGATGTCTGATTTGGCGCAAATTTGGCATAGAATCTTGTATTAGGCCTAAAGGGTGATACGGGCTTCCGCTTTTCCAAATCCGAATTGCCGGGCCTTACGCTCAACCCCTGCCATCAGATTTTGTACAGCCACCTTGTCCATCTTCTTCGCCGCAGAAAGCCAGTTTGCCTTGAACTGCTGCTCGTCCTAAGCACGTTGCACGTTGTTGGCGGCGTACAACTCCATGGCCTTTTTGCCATAATGGCAAGATGCCGAAATCCGGCCAAAACAGTGCGGAACAACCGTGTTTCTTCAGGAAAGGCAGCAGACGTTTATTCAAACACTCTTTCACGTAAATTTCTTGGTTGACAGTCCCGGAAGCTATGAAAATGTTGCTTTTTAAGCCACAGATACAGATGGCTTGCCAAACCAGATATTTCTTCGCGAACTTTGACAGTTTCATGTGCTTGAAAATATCTGCTACCTTTTCCCTTCCTTTTGACGTATAAAACTCCTGTCCCGGAAGCTACTTGTAGTCGGCTTTGACGTAGGTTTCGTCGTCCATTACCACGCAGTCAAACTTCGTCAGCATCGTCGTGTACAGCCTCCGGGATCGCGCTTTGGCTGTCGTATTTTGTTTATCATCGCGATTTGGATTTACGACCTTCTTGTAAGTCGATAGTTCGGCTCGTTTTTTGGCTCGATGCACGGTTGTAGACGATACACCCAGCTTATTTGCGGCATGAAGAGTGAATTCCAAATTCAAAATAGGAGCAACATTCTACACACACACACACACACACACACACACACACACACACACACACACACACACACACACACACACACACACACACACACACACACACACACACACACACACACACACACACCTTAAAAATGAGGGGTGTTTAGGTTTTTTAAATGCAAAATTGGAAGAAATACGTCAAGTTGATATTGACCAAATTTTGACCGTATTTGATATTAATTACCCCACCTAGCCCTACTAAGGTACCTTTTTCATGATTCTTCATTTGTTTCAAACAGTTGGAAGAGAGTTTGGTGAGTCGAATCAATCGCGAACCAGTGCACACAGGTGCAGAACATCATGTACAAAATAAAGAGCGCCCTAAGATAATGTGATAGACATTTGATGGTTTAAGCAAACTTGCTCAGTTTTAACATGGAACATACTTTGGTATTAAATTTTTGCCAAGGGGTTCACCGATAGCGAGATTAAAATGCTAACTTTTTCCTTATTCAAATTAGGACTTTGATGTTTTTGACATAGTTGGTTATCTGATCAAAATACATAATTTGTCGAATATGTAGAAATCCTATAACATCACCCTCAGGAGTTAAGTCAGGAGTCAAAGTAAAATAAATACTAAACAAAAACAATTTTTTGATTGTGACACGATGAAGGTTGGATGAAATGGATCGCTGTCTTCAAAACAAAGTTGTAACAAGCCATATATGCTACAATCGTTTGATGCCTTATGATGGTTTTTTTTCCTGTTGGGGAGAGAGTCCACTGCGACCATTAAGTTGATCTATTGTGGTATAACCCCGCGTTATTATTTTTACTTTGCTATGCTACTTGACACCCTTGCACTATTAGTTGAAGTTGCAGTTGTTTACCGGTATCACTACGAGCACACGCATAACTAGTTAGGATCTCCAAGTGCAATCTAAGTTCCTTTGAAAAGATCCGTCCACATGCATGTGCTGCATCATTGAGGCGTACAATTCCAAGGTATACACGGCTAGCATTTCACTAATGCTAAAACCTTCATCATACTATGTGTTCCAGGTTATGTCACGACCGGGATTCGATCTCATGAACGTTGGCTTAGAAGACAATTATGCTATCCTCTAAGTCATGATCTGCTGGCCTTATGATGGTTTGAGAAGTTGCTGAAGCATTTAGCTTATTTTATTGGCAATTTTGAAAGGCTCGTTCATCAGAAAGTGCCCTTTTTTGCAACACTATAGGGTCAAAAGTGATAATTTTTTTATGATAAGTGGAACCATTTCCTCAGTTCCAAGTTAGCCTTGCTGGAGTGCGGTCACGTTTTTTCTCCCTTGCGTTTGCTCGTTGTTTTGTTGCTATTTTCATTCTTCCAAAGGAATAATTAGTCAAGTGGAGTTGTGAAATTGTTAATATGTGATAATAAGATAAGTGTATCAAGCTTGAGTGAACTGAAAGATATTTTTAATTCGGTTCGGGAGTGCGTGTAAATGAGGTTGAACATCTTCGAAAATCGGTGAAATGCTTGATGCGCAGTTTCAACGCTGCAATGCGAGGGACACTTTTTGTGGCTGAAAAGACAGCTTTGAATGCAGCCGATGGATAGTTCTTGTTTAGTTTGAATATTGAGTGTGAAAAACTTTTTGTGACTTAAAGATGTTGAAAAAAATTTAAATGAAAAGTTTCTACCGAGATAATTAGGCTTTCGATTATGTTCCAGCATGGTTGCCTAGGTAACACACGGCACGACTATCGATTTCGTGGAATTCAAACGAATGTCAGCGCTTGCTTAGATGGATTTGTCTTGAAAGTGGTGATGAAGCTTTAGTACGGGGGTTGGGAAACGAAAGAAGAAGATGTGAAAGGGGCCGGGTAACACGAAAATCTGATAGAAAGGGTTTACTTGACAACATGAAGAATGATGCAGGTGAAGTGAAGCCAACGTCGGAAAGAAGGGGGGATAAAACCAAAAAGCTGTTATTACCATAGTTCGTGTGATCGGAATGAAAGCCTTTCAGCAAATTTATTACACTGCAAAAAATCCACACTTAAAGCATATATTTTTTCACACATACGTTGATTTATTTCATCACTATGTGATGCAAATAAAAATTATGTTACAGTTTTAGCTTATATTTGGATAAAACATGAAGTTTGAAGGTTGACACATAGCTTTTATGCCTATCATCTTTGAAAAATTTCACCCATTCAAAATGGCTGAAATCGGAATATAAACACGAGGTTCCATAGAAACAGGGAAATTTTGATGGAGCCAAACATTGATACGTGAGTATTTTTTATAATAAAATCCAATTGGAACCTTTGTGACGCAAAGACCATAGAACACATATTTATCAAATTATATCTTTCTCCCGCAGTAAGTGAGCTACACTTAACAAACAAATAGCACCGTTATTGGCGTGAAAAATGATCTGCTCTTCCACAACAACAAAACGTAGTGCGCTGGAAAGACAATAACATGAAAAACGGATTTAAGAGGGTGAGTTTGGAATTGAATTCATTTAGTTGATTTGTGTTAAACATATGTTCAGTTGTTTTCAGATCAAAATTTTCCAACTTCTGACTCGTATACGGTACAGAAGAAACAGATGCTCGGTCACCGATATAGGACAAAAGTTATGACGTTGACAAATAATGTTATGGATTTAAATGTTTTTTTAAAATAAATTTAAAAATGTTGTCTAGCAAATATTTCTGAACATTTTTTTACACCGGGTGGTAGATAGGAGAAACATGATTTTCCAAACGAATATTTCACACATATAACGTCTATGTGTTACTTTTTATAACATTCATGTGTCGCAAAGAGCACTGAAATATTTCCTAAAATATATGTGTGGAACATAGTTTTTAATTGGGAGACAAATTGCAAAAATCTATATAGGCTCACACATAGCCAAAATGTGTCGATTTGGATGAGTGTAGGAATCATGCAGAACAAAGAAAGTGCTGTATGATTATTCTCGTTGCAATCTCTCGATAGAAGGTATCTACTTATAAAATGGAATAGAGGTTGGGAATTCGGGTTTAGAATTCAGCTGCAGAAATAGATAATAAGTCAGTAGACAAGGCAATAGCTATTATAGCACTACTGGTAAGGATGGAGGTTGAGTATGAACAGGTAAGAGTTAAACGAAGAGATAAGATTGTTTAATTTTTCAATTTTTTTATTTATAAAATAAATTATTTCTGAACGGCCAATCAGTTGCCAGCTGGACAGGTATCACACGTATGCGGAATACCTGTTGAAGATTCATAACACTGGAAATGTTATGAATTTTATACGGTTGCGAAACTGATTGTATCGTTCTACAAATAACACATACACGTAACACTCATTACATAACAGTTCATACGAAGCCATGGTGTTGGGTATGTGGTTGTTTGCATTGTAGATAGGCCGAACAATTGATCTAAAGAATGTAAATAAGCGCATACGTTGGCGAAACTGCGGTGAATCCGTGCACCCATGGTGGATTATCTACATACATACATACATACATGATAAGTGGAACCATTTCCTTATTAAATTAGTGAGGAAATCGTTGGAACCAACTGAGTTTGGGATGTTTGAAAGTACTCTGTTTTCTATAAAAATTACTTATTTTAATTGAAAACCTTGAAAATATTTTTATAACTTTTTGAATAAAATGTAACATTTTTTACCCGGTGTGCTTTGCTACACCTTCGAAAAATAAATTAAATTTGTTAAAATAATTGAATATAAGTTTTATTTCTTAAGCAGCATTTCAAAACAAATTTAAACATAATTTTGAAGCAAACATTTCAAAAAGTGAGCTGCAACTGGAAAAATGGCGTAATATTTACCTTTAATTTTCTGATAAGTTTAAAAAACTAAATCCGGTTCTGTACACCCGAGAGGCATTTGAAAGCGAACGCAACGCTTCCGATTCTTTATTTTGCGTTTGGACTCTTTTCGGATGTAGGATTGAGGATAGGCTAAAACCCGCACCCCGGAACAATCTTCCCGGAAATCGACTCCAAGGGGTTTTTTGGGCTAAATCTCAAAAACCGAACGAGCACACACTCTTTTGGTGGAAAAATGGACTGGCAGTATGAGTAATAATAGGTTATTTATGTTACAACAAGGATTTATATCGGCGGCTGCATCCGGCTTTTTTCGGGAAACTCTTCTCGGGGCACTCCACGGGATATTTGCACAGATGAGCGATTAGCTAGAGGGGGTTGTTTTTTTTTGGACTCCCATATTGAAACGGGGCGTCCTTCTAAAACGTTTGACCACAACATAGGCAGTCCGGAACGAAACGGACCAGAACCGGAGAGGGTTGTCCGTTTTTGCATCCACTTCAGCCTAGCAGCACTGGGGAGTCCTTCGTCCAAATTGATGGGGTGGAGATTGGACGTTCTGGTTTTCACAACCCACGACGAGTAGCAAACAAGTTTAGTGGAACCCATTTTTGCCTAGAAATGGGGAAGATAGGGAGAGAGTAATTACATTTTTTTCTCTACTCAAAGTTTCGCAATGGGGCTGACCAGTTTTTGAAATGGGCCCGTCCATCATCGACAGACATTACCACAAGTGTGGCTCCGTCGGTTTTTTTTCGTTCCCTCTAAATATGCGTCATGCATTTTTCCCCGAATGAATGTGTGGAAAAGTGTGGCCCTAGACCAGAGCACACAGCACATGGGAAAAGTGTTTTATGTTTGGTTTGTGGTGATGTCACACTAGTTGGATGACCGAAATGTGCAAATGTGTAACATCAGTTTTGAAGAGTTTAAGTCCTGCGAGAGAACGTTTGAAATGAAAAGCCTTTTTTTTGTTCATGGGAGCAGTCATTTGAATTGATAAAATTCATAAACTTGAAAAAATTGACAAAATTGACATAATTTAAAAAATTGACCAAAATGATGAAATTTATATAAATGACCACATTGACACAACTTACAAAATTAACAATTATTGACAAAATTGACAAACTTGATAAAATTGACAAGATTGACAAAATTGACCAAATTGACAAAATTTATAAAATTGACCTAATTTGACAAAATTGACAAAATTGATAAAATATACATAATTTATAAAATTTACAATATTTACAAAATTTACAAGATGTACCAAAATTACAGAAGTTACATAATTTCCAAAATTTAAAAAATTTACAAAATTGACAAAATTGACAAAATTGACAAAATTGACAAAATTGACAAAATTGACAAAATTGACAAAATTGACAAAATTGACAAAATTGACAAAATTGACAAAATTGACAAAATTTACAAAATTAACAAAATTTACAAAATTGACAAAATTGACAAAATTGACAAAATTGACAAAATTGACAAAATTGACAAAATTGACAAAATTGACAAAATTGACAAAATTGACAAAATTGACAAAATTGACAAAATTGACAAAATTGACAAAATTGACAAAATTGACAAAATTGACAAAATTGACAAAATTGACAAAATTGACAAAATTGACAAAATTGACAAAATTGACAAAATTGACAAAATTGACAAAATTGACAAAATTGACAAAATTGACAAAATTGACAAAATTGACAAAATTGACAAAATTGACAAAATTGACAAAATTGACAAAATTGACAAAATTGACAAAATTGACAAAATTGACAAAATTGACAAAATTGACAAAATTGACAAAATTGACAAAATTGACAATATTGACAAATTTGACAAATTTGACAAAATTGACAAAATTGACAAAATTGACAAAATTGACAAAATTGACAAAATTGACAAATTTGACAAAATTGACAAAATTGACAAAATTGACAAAATTGACAAAATTGACAAAATTGACAAAATTGACAAAATTGACAAAATTGACAAAATTGACAAAATTGACAAAATTGACAAAATTGACAAAATTGACAAAATTGACAAAATTGACAAAATTGACAAAATTGACAAAATTGACAAAATTGACAAAATTGACAAAATTGACAAAATTGACAAAATTGACAAAATTGACAAAATTGACAAAATTGACAAAATTGACAAAATTGACAAAATTGACAAAATTGACAAAATTGACAAAATTGACAAAATTGACAAAATTGACAAAATTGACAAAATTGACAAAATTGACAAAATTGACAAAATTGACAAAATTGACAAAATTGACAAAATTGACAAAATTGACAAAATTGACAAAATTGACAAAATTGACAAAATTGACAAAATTGACAAAATTGACAAAATTGACAAAATTGACAAAATTGACAAAATTGACAAAATTGACAAAATTGACAAAATTGACAAAATTGACAAAATTGACAAAATTGACAAAATTGACAAAATTGACAAAATTGACAAAATTGACAAAATTGACAAAATTGACAAAATTGACAAAATTGACAAAATTGACAAAATTGACAAAATTGACAAAATTGACAAAATTGACAAAGTTGACAAAATTGATAAAATTGATAAACCTTCGTTAGCTAACCGATTCAGATGATGCACTGAGTAAGATATCAAAATGGCCAGCCGAGATGAGATGTTGCAATGAGTTGGATTCTTACGACATTTTTTTTTTTTGATGAATTGTCCAATAGGATGAAAATCCCATAAAATGTTTTTCTTGTATCGCTCAAATGTAGTGGTCATGCATCGTTTTGCTTGGGAGCTCGAGGCTGCATGCCAGTAGTGCCTCCAATCTTATCATCTTTGGTATATTTTTCAGTGCATTTTTGGCACAGAGATTTGCTAAATAGGCAATGGATTTAAGCAACCTCTTCTATGGGTGTACAAATAAAAATAAATTTACTTTTGACGCGGACAATGTACTTAACCTCTTTGAAAGTGTCATCAGGGTTTAACAAATTAACGTGGAAATTTATCAGAAATTTTATTATACCGTCGGTTTTGACTGAAGCCATCTCAGTGAAGTACTGAAGTAAAAGTTTCTTAAATATTTAAACTTATCTAAAAGAAACCATTAACAAATGAACTTATTTTCAAGAGGCAATCGTTTTCACTCCCTTTACTCTCATCAAATTGATTATATTTAAGTTAAAAATGCACTAAAAACCACTCAAAATTTTCAGATCGATCGACTATGTAGATATGACGTGACGTAGAGGTAGCCTTCAAATCTTCTAAGCCAACTGTCGTGAGATCGAATCCCGATCACGGCATACATAGTACCGGTTCTGTGGGTTGGTGGTTTTAGCATTTGTAAGATGCTAGCCATCATATCCTTGAAAGTTGTACGCTTAGAGTTAAGTAAGAAGGAATCTCTTCGGGGAAACATGAAGTTTCCTGTGGGTGTTTGTGTTCGTTCTTAAGGTTCTGTTAGTCTATGTTTGTGTGGCCTTCAAATTGCTTCTTAGGCTTCTACGGCCGATGGTTCGTCAAGGGAAGGCATCCAACCTTCAGAGATCTACAATGGTTGGCAATACATCCGCTTGAAATATTATCTCCAAATTATCTTCAGATGATCTCTTAAATATTTATTGCATATACTTATGTCAGCAACTTATGGGTTCCGAGCCCATGAGTTTTCTTGCAAATACCGGGAATCAAACCCAGTACGGCTACCCAGTGAACATTTTGGTCTGTTTATTTCAGTTGTTTCTGAGATATACACACTTTTGTACAATCTGGAAAAGTTGTATAGAATATTCTATATGAGCCTGTACGTACCAAAGTGGAGGCAATATACGGACCAAACTCGGCTCATCTTGAAAATATAAAACTTTTTATTGCGTCTTCAACAATTTGATAGCGACATTGCTTTGCATAAAATCTTAGGATTGTACAACTTACAACTTTCTATTGCCTGCCTTACAATTTGATTTCAATTTCCTTTTGCAGGTAGCCTGAGGTTTGTACAACTTTCTTTGCCATTTAATACAATACAGTAACAGTATCCCAAAGCAATTATATTTTTCCCTTATTACTATTTTACTATGAATCGCCGTGAACATAAATACAATAGAATTTAATGTTTACTGCGAATAAAATTGAACCATATAAAACTTTATGTGTCTTTGATTAAATTGATGAACCTCGTTAAAAAATACTGAATGCTAATTTCCAAATACTGCGTTTGCATATTGTCATCTTGTGACCGTCCTTAACTTTAACTGTTGGTTTAATAATGCATATGTTGTTGATCAACCTTCCCTCAGGCTGGAACTCACAACGTTCCGATTCCTGTCCTTAGATACTTCCTCGGCGCCATTTCATATTCATAAAAAGAGCAAATTTTTTTATGTACAGCTGAGAGTTCCGTTTTAAAAATCAGTTGATCGTATAAAATACCACTGACTGCATCATTTCGGACTCCAAATCTATTTATAGATGCCGTTTTTTGATATACAACTTTAACCTATCTCATAGACGATTCTATTACAATCAATATTTGTATTCAGTGCTGTGCGATCTTAGCTAGCTATTTACTGTACTGTAAAACAGTTCGACAATTTGCAGATTGTTCAAATTCCATTATACGATGTTCTTACAATTACTGTACGACCTTTCATGGAAATAATATGTCATCATAGATCGCAAGCATGAAAGATTGCATTATTGTACAGTGGGATTACATATTGAGCTTTACACAATTCTACTGCGATTCAAAACAACTTTATTGATTTTTCTATACGATTAACAAAATTTTATCGTATATAATGAACTATACAAACCATGAAAGATAAAATATAACTTGGATTAGCTACAACATGATGTTTATACAATTCCAATTTAAACTGGATGCTTATACAATCTACAATGAACACTACTTTACGATTTCTGGTTTTCTGGGTAGGTTACCAGACACGCGCCAGCCTATCCACTAGCCTACATCAGCACTTCCTGAAAATTGCAGATCGATCGACTATACACAAAAAATAAGTTGTTTTCTATTAGAATTTCGTAATTTTAAATTGTTTGAAATGGCTTTGTAAGAGAAACTTGGATTATTTATAATGCATATAATTCATGTAGCTTTCAACAAATTTCATGACACTATATCACATCGTGTTAAAAATTTTCCCAATAAAAATTTTAGGTTGTGTATTGGCTTTTTGGTCTTATCATATCAATTATAACACTTCTTATATGTGCTTTATCCAACGTTTCGAATTATATTAATTCTTTATCAAGGAATCGGACATTCGTGTTATTGTCCAAAGCAGATGCACTCCTGAAGCATTCATTTTGGAAATCTGGGTGTCCAATTTTTTTTTCTTAATTTACGGAAACTTGTTCCGGATTCAATACCAGTGCCGTTTCCAGCAGAGGCGGAGAATTTACCCGGGGAGCGCGTCCCAAAGCAAACAAACGAATCTCGGCCCTCAAGCAACTGGAAACAGCCGGAAAGCTACCAAGCCAAGAGTCACCCGTTTTCATCTTCAAGCTAAAATGGAGGATGCGAATCAGACGCTCCCAAGAAGAAATGTGCCCAGAAGGCTTGCTGCAATCGGTTCCAGGAGATGCCGGAGAAGAGCAGCAAATCCGAGTGCAAAAAGTGCAACCCAAAGATCTGGCGGAATCGCCCAAACCAAGAGTTCTCTTGCTCGGGCGGGTCCCATAAGTTGGTTTCGCGCAGCAAGAAGCGTTAAGCTGCTTCGAAGCTAATCTGCCAAAAGCCAGCTTCAAGCGTTGAAGCCTCCAAGTGCGTGAAAATCGTGAAAGAACTGTGCTTTAGGGTGACTATGCTCGGTTGCGCCAAGTTCCGGATTCCAACCCTTTGCCCTTCAAATAAGGTAGTTAGAGCCTGCACCCGCATTGGGGGCTTGAATTTCTTTCGTTTCGGTCTGTTATCAAACCTTTCCCCGATTTCCGCGGTCCGAGTTCGCCGATTTGGATTTTTTTTTTGTAATCTGAAACGGAAATTTTCGAACGAAGAAGATGAGATTTGCGAGGAATAAACGTTACTCTCAAGACAAAATATCGGAACCATCAAGCTGGGGTAACTGCAGTCCAGCAGCAGCAAACATAGACCGCCCAGAATCGGCCGGTATTGCAGGGTCAGAGGCGAATCTACCAAGCAAGCCTCTCTTATAAAAAAAATCTGAAATTTTCACAATTTAACATAATACATAAATCCATGGTAAAATTCTCATATTATTTATAAGACAATGATAAACTAAAGTAAATTTGATTTCAATTATCGAAATTAAACGAAAACAAATACCAGCTGTAATGGATTTTTGACAGCTTGATATTTTCTGTTCATACTGCCGATTTCACGCACACCAACAAAGGTGAGGGCAAAACTCGATTCATGCTCGTTTTAAGCGTGGATGGTGCAACACTTTCGGGTGGTGAAAACGAATACGATTTAAGAAAGGAAATATATGACGCCCTTGGAGCCAAAGGAGTATAATTGCATTAAAGCTTATTTTGAGTAAACATGCTTTTAAATTGTTGTGTTTGGCTATTTTCCATTTTTTTTTTCAAGAATTTTTATTTTTCTTTCGAATGTAGAAGTGTGTAAATGAAATTCTAAAAATCGTGATATAAAGTTTGAAATATGAAGAATCTTTTGGCATCATTAACTCAAAATCGAACATTTTGTCACTTATACCCCTTTGGCTCTGAGGGCGTCATATATCAAAATATCTAAAATAATGCTCCTTCCTTTGGCCCTTCCAGCCAAAGCAGTTTAAATGTCCTAAGGCTTCTTTGACACTAATCAGGCATTGCAAGTTTCCCTTCTTGCCATGCATTTTTCAAGTAGCTTAATATACTCACAACTTCGAGTAAAAATTATGAAAAAATATATTTATTGGATATGAAACAATTTTGATTTAATGAAATTAAAGTTAAGCTATTGAAAATGTAGAGGCGCGCCCAAATGTCGTGTTACTCGCCAGTAGAATATGAGGCCATGCGATTTGTTACATTAGAGGAGAGAACGAGTAGTTATGACCGAGCGTGTGGACGGGGGAGTTTTGTTGACACCGGCACAGAAGATGGAAGTTAAAATGTTGCGGAAACTTACAGACGAGGTAATTTACTGTGATCTGATAAATCGGATCTCTACAGAAAATCTATGTTTATTCAGTGCGAAGAATATTAAATGCGTATACCTATTAAATGAATTATCAAATTTTATCAAGCTTTTTAGTTATAAGACCAGGTAGGAAATAAATGGATGCACAACACTGGAGCAAGAGAAGATTGAGCGGACTAAATTGTTGCAAGATTCAATACTTTCTCTCTTTCTGTATTGATTGTAATTTAACTAAGAGTGACGCCACAGTTCTCAAGAAAGAATCCAAAAACGACGACCCCAAACACGACGATAAAAACCGACTGCACGACGTCACCAAGAACGCAAAACGCAAGCTACTAGAAGCGGTTCAAAATCTGACTCAAAATAAGTTAGACAGCCGTTAGGAAAGCACACGGCAAAACAAGTGTAAGTGGTTCTAGTGTAAATAAAAGTGACGGAAAATTGTGTAAAACTGTCATTCTAACATTTTTTATATTTTATTCTATTTATTCAAATTTTATGAAATACAGTTTTTCTGAAATATCAACCAAAATCGATAATAACAATTAGCGGTGATCGAAAATCGACCCCATTTTTTTTATTTCAAAATCAAGCTGTTAAAATCACATCACAAACAATCGTTTCATAAAGAAATCCAATATGAAAAATGTTTTGTTCTGACGAAGAGCGTTTAAATAATTCAACATTTTTGTTAACAGTTAGCACAAAACGCGAAAAAAGCACACAATTTTAGTCATCCTGTGCAACATTTAGGCAGAGAACAACGATTTGCACCTTACTTTTATATGATTTTCTAATTTTGTTTTTTTTTTCCCTGAAAATATTGCATTTTGGTATTTTAAGTTTGAATTTCATATGCAAGTTGATTTTTTTTTAAATAAAAATACTTTAAAGTAAAGGAATGCTTAATTCTATGTATAAATATTATTAGCAATACAAATATTCCCAAATATTCATCTAATTATTGATTAGTCCAACACTCGAAAGCGCCGATAATCCGTTCCAATTTGTCCACCACCCCCACTTGGTCTCATTACAGAAGAGCGCCCGGAAGTCCCGATTATGACAAACACCTAATCTGACTAACCTAACAGCGAGTGTGCCATTGGCAATGAAATTAATTTCATGATACGTGTTGGTACAGGCGGAAAACACGCGACATGACCCTCGTCAGGAAAATTGTCCCCCCTTTTTAAATATCGGGATGAGGGTGATATTCACAGAACTCCTAGCAAAAACATATAGGGTAACGGACCAATTTTGGACCGCTTTGGGAAGTGGCTATGCTATTTTTTTAAATAAAAAAGTACATGTTACAATTTTTGACTACTTTATCCGTTCATTACGAAGATCAAGGCTTTTTCTATCGAAACATATCGTCGTTTGTTGCAATGTAACAAGATATAAGCCTAAAAACTCGTTTCTTGGAACATTGCTCTGGTCGGTATTTTGGACCACCAAGTTTCTATTTTGGACCACCCTTTAGACCTATTTTGGACCACCCTTAAACTAAATAAGTTTTTTTTTTTCTAAATTTTGCTATATTTACGACAGCGATTGATGCGCAATTACGCCAATAATTCAGTTTATCTTTTCCTTTCTTATTCTTGTAGTCAAGTTTTGTTTGTTCATGTTAATTCTTCCCTGAACTAACTTTCTTCAATTTCTCCCCAGCCTCTATTTGGGTACACTTGTATGTTGAATATTTCCTACTAAAACCATCTGTTTTTTTTCTACAACTAATTATGATTTAAAACAGTAATTTTCGATAAGAATTGAGTTAAAACAGAAAAAGTTTGCCGTTATATAGTGTATTAAAATGTTTTGAAAATTCCGTCAGCACACTGCAATCTCGACGAAATTTGTTCTGCAGTGTTAAATACTGGCCAGTTGGCTTATTTTTAGGATCAATTTTTTAAACGCAAATCTTCTTCAGACGACCCAATGATAAGTTAAGAAATTCTGACAACATCAAATTGATGCATTTTGACTTCCAAAACCTTAGTGGATTTGGTTTCGATTCAGTTCTGTAGAATTCGTAGATTCCTAAAAGATTCAAATGTGCGAGAATTATGCGATTTTTGTAACCATCTAAAAGCCAGATTTCTTTTCGCTGAAAAATTCGCAAAAGTTCAGTTTTATCTTTGAAACAACTTCTGTGCTACGAAATAAATTATCGTTGGAGTAAATTAATCAACAGTTTTCTTTTTCAATAATTGCATAACCACAGGGGCAGAAAAACTTAAGTTTTAGTACTTTTTCGCTTGTAATTTTTACACATTTCAACAATTATTTTTCCTAAGTTTTCAATCACGTTAAGACTATCTCATAGCTATAGTTGAACATATTATATAAATTAGTCTACTATTAACTGAGATATTTCAACTGTTACAAATTTTAAACTCAGTTACATATTTGCCGATTTGTTGTCGGTTTTTTCCCAATCCTTCCCTTAAACGGGGTTTATATTTCGTCTTTCTACCTAATCAACTATATTCTCGAAAATCAACCCTGTATGTTTGTAAGTTTTAGACCAAACTGTCAAAAAAATGTCATGAAACATAACAAATAATGACTTAATTAAAAATTGGTGCATGTCCAGTTTTTCATGTTTTTGTTTAAGCTGTAGTTTTGACAACTGCTTATCAAACAGTTGCCATTAATGTAGATTGGAAGATTAACTTGGTTTAAAGCATAATGCACTAAAAGTAAGTGAAAACACTGATGAATTAAAACAATAAATGGCTTGATTATATGCCAATTGAAATGAACCAGGTCTGAGTGCGGTTTTGGGCTTTAGCGAGTTGTTTCAATAAAATAAATAATACGAAAATTTCATTTTTTTTTTATAAAAAGCGATTGAAATAGTGTGCATAATAATTTTCATATCGCCGTACAACGTTTTATTGCGTTAATGAACATTTAACAACAAGTTTAATACGCAGGTTATGTTGGGTGGTCCAAAATAAGTCCCTAAGGAAATAAGTAGGACCTATTTTCGACATGGCTCGAATTTCGATTAAAACAAGTTTTTTTGATTTTGCGAGCTTGCAAACTAGTTTTCAAGTGTTTTATCATAGCTGTGAACATGTTTGTAGTTGTTAAATTCATCACACCTAAGCAGAAAACTTCTTGAAAGTTGAGTCCAATAATGGCACTTCCTCCTGAAATTGGCTTGGTTTGGCCCAACTGTGAAAAATCAAAACTTTATTTTCAATTGTCTATCTCTTATTAGCTTATTTAAATGGAATATTGGATATGATAAGAATCATAAGAAGTAGCTTTAACTATATTTGTTAAAAATTTTCATGATTTACATGATATATGAGAAAAAGATTGGAAAAAAGCTGCAAGGTGGTCCAAAATATGTACCCGGTCCAAAATAAGTCCGTTACCCTACTGAGGCACACAAATTATTTTTCCCTACCTCCTGCGGTTTTGGGTCCAATATAAAAACTTTGCATATGGCAACCACCTTTTATGGACCATCAGAAATTGGTTACCTTTAAAAGGGTACAAATTAGTGGCTTTGCGTATATGGTTGTGTGCATATGGATGGCGGCTTAGTCCAATGTTGTCAGATGTTTAATTTTCATTTTCATTAGTTCGTTTTCTAATGTTTGGTGGTTTCAGTGAAAATTTTCTTAAGAATCATACATGTATCTACATACTGAATTCATTCATATGAATTTCTGAAAATTGTAAAAAGTAAATTTTGTCAATTTTGGTATCTAAAACTTAACTTTGGCATCCCTGGCTACATAATTTTCGATCGACGTCCCTAAGGTGGTGAGGAAAGTTCCACTAATTTATGCATGCCGGTCATTTTCTACTCGTTTATCCTTTTTTTGCTTATCGGTGTCGAGTAAATTGCAAAATTCTTGCTCTTGGTTATTTTTCCATAAACCATACATTGAAAGGAGGAACATTTCCAAACAAGGGAAGAGTAAATGTGTGTACGCATATGCTATTAGTTATAATCCTGGCAAGAGATGGATAATTGAGAACGAAAAACTGATATTTTGAAAAACTGTAAGAAAATATAAACCTCTCAAAGTCTATGAATGAAAATACAGCTAAAATTTTGATTTTTTCTAATATGTTTTAATGATCTTAGATGAAACTCGATAAAACTAGTTTGATTTTGTCGGTTTTGAACGTGTAAAATGTTTAAGGCAATTGCAATAAACTGATTTCTTCGACGTTCAATTTAAGTGAACAAACTTCACGACTCTTAAACTCAAACCGGTAAACCATATTTCCCCATTCTTCCGTTGACTGCTTACCAAGTCTTTGAACTTTCTTCCTGCGGCTCAACAAGCATGAAAATGGAAGTACGATGAACTGAAAGACAGAAAGTCAAAGTCATTTTGCATGCATGATGATGTCGGATGAACATGGGAGAAGGTATATTTGAAGAAAGGTGAAAAGGTACTCTGTCTGTCGGTTTTTGACTGACAGTGAATTACATACATTTGCCCTCCCACGATTCGAGGCTGCCGTCAGCACGCCAACAAACGGTGAAAAAAGCCGGAACATGCCACTGAAATTTAGCCGAAATATGCAAAGTTGCATAATAAAGCTCACGGCAGCTGGGAAGGTTATTTGTTTGACGTTCGTTGAATGGGAGGTACAAATTAAAGTATTATGTACATTGTAAAAGCCAGTGCTGCAAATTTTCTTAAATCACAAATGATACTGACTGTGATTTTCTATCAGTGTAAAAAGCTTTAACAGAAGTGAACGGAATAGAAAAGTCAACAAATATAAAAGCTTCTGATCGGCTCGGTCATCCTCGTGCCTACAGAAAGCTGTGTGAGAGTGTCTATCAGTCAGTAGAAAGCTCACTCGTAAACCCGAACTAACTTGTTTCACTCGAAAGCTATGAAAGCGTCTTTCGCTTAGGCATTCCTGTCACTCACTGTATTTGATCAGTGACTGCAGCTTAAGCACTCAATCAGTGTCAGCGAAAGTTGCTGATAATTTCAGCAAGCATTTGTTTTTGCCATTTTCGCAATTTGTGAATTGGGGTTCGAAAAGAAAACGCGATTTGAAATCGCTTATACTGTACTGTACGAATATTTGAAGGGGGGACAAGAGGTTGGATTTCTTGAGTGAGAATTGAATTTATGGTAATTAATAATGGCAAAAATATGACAAATGAGTAAACATATGACGAAAATCTCAAAAACATGACAAATGTGGTCATGACAAAATTATGACACAATGTGGTAAGTATGTTGAAATCAAGATAAAATTATGATAATAGTATGAGCAAAATCTGACAAATATGACTAAAATTTGACAATAAAAAAACAACAATCCAACAATTATGTCATAAATATGACAAAAAAATTGACAATAAAATGACAATACATAACAAAAATAAAACAAATATCGACAAATGAGACAAAAAATTGACAAATGTGATAAAAACATGAAAAATAACACAAAAATGACGCAAAATTTATACAATACAATGACAAAACATGACAACAAAATTACAAAATTATGACAAAATCTGACAAATATGACATAAATTTAACTATAAGATGACTAAACTCGCTAGACATATCCTTAACATATCCTTAACCTGAACTATAGTTTATAACTGACAGGCTCACGTACTCCTAACAATAAACATTAAACATATATTCACTGAACTTCGAGAAACCTTGGTCAAAAATAAGTCTTATGTGATGAAAATGAGGCACCGTTATGACATAAATCTTATTATTATGACAAAATTATCACAGAAAATTGAAAATTAAATGAAATATGCAGTTAAAAAATGATAACAATCTGGAAGATACCTTGAATCTGTTCGGAGTTTTGTTCTTTTGATATCAAGAATTCAAATATATAAATTTGTCTGATTTTTATCACAATTTCATGTCATGATTTTGTCAATTTATTGTCATATTCTTACCACGCTTGTCATAATTTTGTTATATTTGTCATATTTTTTGTCAATTGTTTACGACATTTGTCATATTTTTGTCAAAATTTTGCCATATTTTTATCACATTTGTCAGATTTTCGGCAGAGTTTTGTAAGTAATTATTTTTCATTGTATTGTAAATTTCAGTCAGAATTTTTTTGTCATTATTTTTTCATACTTTTATAACCTTTATCACGTTTTGTCATTTTATTGCCAACTTTTTGTCATATTTCTGTCATAATTTTGTCATAGTTTTGTCCCCCACATTCGTCCCACACACCCCCTCGCCAGCGTTCGTCTCGCGAACCCGAACACTTATTTCTAAATCTTCCCACCTCTTTACACCATTTGTAAAAGACGTATTTTTTATCCCAATCCTTCAAAATAGCGATCTCAGCTGTAATTATGAAATATCCACATGTCTAGCGAGTCGAACAATCTTTGTCACCATTCAACTAAACTTAATGATAATAGAATGGAGCTTTTTTCACTTTCAGCAATGTTCGCTTGAAACTGAAAATGAAGATTGGATAACCTCATGAACCTGCAAAGAGCCTGAATGTATACTGTGCACCGATGTTGCCGATTGGTGAATGAGTGTGTAGAGAGCTTTCAGGACTGAGCTTTCTGTTCATTCTCGTATGAATCTAGTAGGCGTTGAACTGACCGATACACTGCAATAAAGTCAGCTGATATTTTCTCACTGACACTGAAAATTTGCAGCACTGGTAAGAGCATTCCTAAAATAAGGTGCTATTTTTTAAGCGATTATTTCATATTCTCTGAAAAAATCGAACTTTTTGATTCTTAGTATGGAAAAACATTTTGAGAAATGAACCTTAATATGGAAAAATAAAGTTTCCATTTCTATATTTCCTTGACATGCCTAGAAAATATACACGTTTCCACTACAATCCTAGGAAAACAATAAATTTTTGATTGTCTTCACCCGTCAATTCATGAATCACCTTGTAGCTTGAATTTGGGGAAGATGAAATAAATTGGTCGGGACAAATCCAAAACATACATTAACGAAAAACTTAACTGACTAATTTAACAAAAGTAAATTCAAATAATCAAGTTTTGAAAAAGATTATAGTAATCCTTTAATTTTGTTTCGGTGTGTATCAGAGAAGGTCTTTAAAAAACAGTAACTCTAATTTCTTCAGTTTAGTAAAATATAGCTCTTTACAATTCATTTGAACTGAAATTTAAAATATTTGGTCGATGACCATCTATACAATTTTTTTTTTCAAAATTTATTATTCAAATTTTCTGTTATTACATCAATTAGTTTTCTGAAAATCTCTTTAAAAGATTTTTTCTCAAATTTTCAATTTCAATCACTTTTGATAACTGCATTTACTCACTGGTTTATTATTCATTAAAGCGATAAGACATTATAACTGGTATGCTTTTAAGCACAAACATCAAACAAAATTTGAAGAAAAAGGTACGTATGGCTAAATTTGTTCAATTATCTTCTGAAAGTATATAGTAGGCAGTTTCCATAAGGTTTTTGTTTCTTAAAAAACGAAATATTTCAACACAATTTTATAAAATTTTAATAATAGAATTATAATATTATGATATTTCACATTTAAAAATAACTGTGTACTTAAGCAGTTGTTCCCCGTATTATGATGACTATTCTGGAATTTTTAGTTTACCCCAAGTCAAGCCAGAATCGGAGTGTTTAGTTTCATGTGCTAGCTCACTAAACCTCACTAGATTGTGCCCCGTTTATTTTAAAAAATCCATATGATAAATAAAGAAATTCGACGAGTTTGGCAGGTCAGCTTCTATCTAAGCCTAAGAAAACTTTTCAATTTTTTTTTTGAAACTCTCTTTTAAAACGTTTAGGAAACAGCACTCAAATACGTCTTGAAACAAATCCATAACCGGAAAAAAAGAATAAATCTAAAGCTATTAAAAACACAATGAAAATTCTACTAACCTTAATAAATTTCAACTAATTGTCATCTGCGAACTTTAAAATGTTGTGAGTGACTTAAAATCGCATGAAACCCCAACAATATTGGTATAGGGTAAAATGGCTAAACGAGAATAAGTTGAATTTCGCTATTTGGAGGCTACCGTTTAACTTTAAATGCTGAAAATTACAAAAAATCGCATAAAACCGCCACTATATGGGTATTGGGTGAAAAGGGCTTAGCAAGAAGTCGATTTTTTTTCTTTCCGACGCCATTTTTAAATCCAAGATGGCGGCTTCCACTGAACTTTAAAATGTTGTTAATCACTGAAAAACGCATGAAACTCCCACAATATGAGTATTGAGATAAATAGCTAAACTAGTAGAAGTCAAATTTCGCTATCGGACGCCATAATGAAATCCAAGATGATGGATTCTGCTGAACTTTTAAATGCTGTAAACGACTAAAAATTGCATGAAACTCTCACATTGGGTATTGGTTAAAGGGCTAAACTAAAACAAGTGAAATTTTGCTATCAGATGACATTTTGAAATCCAAGATGGCGGCTTCACTGAACTTTAAAATGTTGGTAATCACTGAAAATCGCATGAAACTTCCACAATATGGGTATTGAGCGAAAGGACCAAACGAATAGAAGTCGAATTTCACTATCAGAAATCATCTTGAAATCCAAGATGGCGGTATCTGCTGAACATAAAAAAAAGCTTTTATCATTGAAAATCAAATGAAATTCCCACAATATGAGTATTGGGTGGAAGGAATAACTAGAAGAAGTCGAATTTCGATATCTGAAGCCATCATTAATCCTAGATGGCGGCTGTCGCTTTTCTTTTCAAAGCTATAAATAAGGCTGGAACAAATATCAAGACCTTATAAGCAAATATTGGAAGATGGAAGTTATTTCACCTTTTATGTTCTTGATTTTATTGAATTTTTTGATAAAAAATTACTTGATTCATAGGTTTTGTGCATTGATATAGTATGCAATATTCTTGCATACAAGTTTTCATGCCATTTATTGCAATTTATCTGTTTTTTGCATTATTTTTCATTACCCCCTCCCTCGCGATGTTCCAACTCCGAATGAATAAAAAGGATTTGAAATTTGTTCCGGCCTAACGGAAGATCTTATGACACATTTACAATACGGGGCAAAAGGTGGAGAGGCTAAACGAGTAGAACTCGAATTTCGATATCTGACGTCATCTTGAAATCCAAGATAGCGGCTTTCGATAAACTTTGAAAATGCTATAAATTATTGAATATCGCATAAAACCTTCAAAATATGGGTAAGCAATTTGATCCGTAGAAATAATATTTATTCGGGAGGCAAAAGTTAACTACAATGTGGTTTGCGAATATACACAGCCGAACAGTGACGAGGATATAGTGCTTTTGGTTGTCGCAAGATGGCCCTTCTGGTACAGTGCGTGTTCCATAACTAGCGCACCACATCACTCCCCCTTCCTAGAAAATTTCTGGACACGAAATCGCACGTGACGTCCGCTTCTGGTTACTCGATCAGGCAGGCGCTCCAAATCACGCAAACAGTATGCTGGTTTGACTCGGTCAACTGATACTGTTACGGGTTTGCTCCTGACGTTGATAGTGATTGTTTTGTTACTTCGAGATACGACTTCATGTGGTCCTGTGAAAGGTGATTCTAAAGCACCTTTGACTCTGTCAGTCCTTAAGAATACGTGTGTGCAATTCGCCAAGTCCTCAGGAATGAATACGTGTATCTTTGTGTCGTTATTCGAAATGGGACGTGCAACTAGGGAGTTCATTTTTTCCCGCAAATTAGCCACAAACGATTCGGATTCACCCGAGATTTGACGTTTTTCCATCATTGCTCCTGGTATGCGTAGAGTAGTGCCATAGAGCATTTCCGATGCCGATGAATCTCCGCGTGTCGCTGTTCTCAATCCAAGTAATACAAGGGGCAGAGCATCCGTCCAGGTAGATTTGTAGGACTTCAGGGCCGATTTCAGGGGTCTGTGCCACCATTCGATCATCCCATTCGCCTGGGGATGATAAGGTGTGGTGTGTACTCGTTTCAACCCTAAGAGGTGAGACAATTCGTTCATAAGCTGTGATTCAAATTGTCTTCCTTGATCTGAAGTCATTATTTCAGGTGTTCCGAATCTTGAAACCCATGTTTCAACGAACAGTCTGGCTACAGTTTCGGCTGTCATATCGGGCATGGCTACTGCTTCTGGCCATCTGCTGTAACGGTCAATCATGGTGAGAATGTAGCGCATGCCGTTCGATATTGGCAAAGGACCTACGATGTCTATGTGAACATGTTCAAATCTCTCATTGGGAATCATGATCTTAACTGGTTGAGACTTGGTATACCTAGCCACTTTGTTCTTTTGACATTCTTCGCAAGCGCGTACCCATCTTGAGATATCCTTGTTTACCCCTGGCCAAACGTAATGCTGTAAAATTTGCGCTTGAGTCGCTTTTACTCCAGGATGTGCCATGCCATGAATCTGGTCGAAAACAAATTTTTGGTAGAATTGCGGTACACAAATTCGCGACTTATTGTCTTGAATTTGGCAAAGGAGCTCTAATCCTGATTGAGGATTTTTTGATATTTGGATTTCTGGATTAGAATTTCGCCACGCCTGTAGTTGTTGATCCCGTTCCTGCTGTCTTGCGAAGTCGGTATGGTCGATATTAGATGGTACCAAAACTGCTTCTACTCTCGAAAGAACGTCTGCAGGAATGTTTTCGTGACCGGGTACGTGTATGATATCTGTTGTATATTCACTGACGAAATTGAGTAGTCTCTGCTGACGTGGTGTTGGCTTGTTCGGATCTTGTTTAAAAGCGAACGTGAGTGGCTTATGATCGGTGAAAATAATTGGACTGCGCCCTTCTATCACATCTTTAAAATGTTTCACGCTAATGTAGATGGCTAGTAACTCCCTGTCATAAGTCGAATATCGCTTTTCTCGGTCACTGAATTTAACGGAAAAGTATCCAAGCGGTTTCCATGTACCGCGAGAAAGCTGTTGCAAGACAGCTCCAGCGGCGAAATCTGAAGCGTCTACCATAATGGAAAGCTGAGCTTCGGAGTCGTAGTAGTCCAACGCAGTAGCTTCAGTCAGTGCTTTTTTACAATCGGAGAAGGCCTTTTCCGCTTCTGTAGTCCATATAATCGGTGTTTTGTCGTTCTTTTTGTTTGACGGTATAAGCTTACGCAACGGCAATTGAGTTTCAGCTGCATGTGGGAGAAACCGACGATAATAGTTCAGTAACGCGAGGAAACGTCTCAGGCCTTGCACTGTGTTCGGGATCGGGAAGTTTGCGACAGCAGAGACTTTTTCTGGAACGGTTTTGCACCCATCCTTAGTTATCAGCTGTCCCACAAAGCGTACCTCTTGTCTGCCAAGTTGACACTTATCGGCGTTTATTTGGAGACCGTTTTCTCTCAATTTCCGAAAAACTTGCTTCAAATGTTCCTCGTGCTCTTTTTTGGATGATGATGCTATGAGTAAATCGTCCAAATACCCGACTACGAATGGCAAATCGAAAAAGATGTTGTTTACGAAGCGTTGGAACGTTTGTCCGGAATTTTTAAGCCCTGGCGGCATCACTAGGAATTCATACAGTCCGAGAGGCGTGATTATTGCTGTTTTTTCAACATCGCTTTCGTGCATTGGGATCTGGTAATAAGCTCGTTCTAAATCGATAACAGAGAAAATTTGCTTGCCTCTTAAAGTTTGGCAAATATCGTAAATATGTGGCAGAGGGTACCGGTCGCTAATCGTAGAATCGTTCAGATTTTTATAGTCGCCTACCAATCTAAATTTCACGTCTCCAGTCGGTAATGTTTTCGAAGCAAGATGCACTGGGCTAGAATATGGACTCTTTGAGGGACGAATGTATCCGAGTTCCATGAAAAGCTTCAGCTCTTTGCGGAGAGCTTCCAGTTTGTGTGGAGGAAGCCTGCGAAATTTTGCGTGACATGGAGGGCCTTTGACATGAATGGTATGCTTCACGTTGTGTCGAACCGCTTGATTGGGAAGGCGCGGTCTTGTAACGTCAGAGAACTCGTTCAACAGGGCACCATAGTCGCCACTACTGTTAAAGGTTTTCAAACCGAATACACCATCTAAAATCGAATTTATGTGCCCGTGGGTTT
>NC_073692.1:42400435-42423085 GCF_029784155.1 Uranotaenia lowii
TCATTTTTGTCATTTTTGTCATTTTTGTCATTTTTGTCATTTTTGTCATTTTTGTCATTTTTGTCATTTTTGTCATTTTTGTCATTTTTGTCATTTTTGTCATTTTTGTCATTTTTGTCATTTTTGTCATTTTTGTCATTTTTGTCATTTTTGTCATTTTTGTCATTTTTGTCATTTTTGTCATTTTTGTCATTTTTGTCATTTTTGTCATTTTTGTCATTTTTGTCATTTTTGTCATTTTTGTCATTTTTGTCATTTTTGTCATTTTTGTCATTTTGTCTTTTGTCATTTTTGTCATTTTTGTCATTTTTGTCATTTTTGTCATTTTTGTCATTTTTGTCATTTTTGTCATTTTTGTCATTTTTGTCATTTTTGTAATTTTTGTCATTTTTGTAATTTTTGTAATTTTTGTCATTTTTGTCATTTTTGTCATTTTTTGTCATTTTTGTCATTTTTGTCATTTTTGTCATTTTTGTAATTTTTGTAATTTTGTAATTTTTGTAATTTTTGTAATTTTTGTAATTTTTGTAATTTTTGTAATTTTTGTCATTTTTGTCATTTTTGTCATTTTTGTCATTTTTGTCATTTTTGTCATTTTTGTCATTTTTGTCATTTTTGTCATTTTTGTCATTTTTGTCATTTTTGTCATTTTTGTCATTTTTGTCATTTTTGTCATTTTTGTCATTTTTGTCATTTTTGTCATTTTTGTCATTTTTGTCATTTTTGTCATTTTTGTCATTTTTGTCATTTTTGTCATTTTTGTCATTTTTGTCATTTTTGTCATTTTTGTCATTTTTGTCATTTTTGTCATTTTTGTCATTTTTGTCATTTTTGTCATTTTTGTCATTTTTGTCATTTTTGTCATTTTTGTCATTTTTGTCATTTTTGTCATTTTTGTCATTTTTGTCATTTTTGTCATTTTTGTCATTTTTGTCATTTTTGTCATTTTTGTCATTTTTGTCATTTTTGTCATTTTTGTCATTTTTGTCATTTTTGTCATTTTTGTCATTTTTGTCATTTTTGTCATTTTTGTCATTTTTGTCATTTTTGTCATTTTTGTCATTTTTGTCATTTTTGTCATTTTTGTAATGTCTGTCATTTTTATAATTTTTTGTCATTTTTGTCATTTTTGTCATTTTTGTCATTTTTGTCATTTTTGTCATTTTTGTCATTTTTGTCATTTTTGTCATTTTTGTCATTTTTGTCATTTTTGTCATTTTTGTCATTTTTGTCATTTTTGTCATTTTTGTCATTTTTGTCATTTTTGTCATTTTTGTCATTTTTGTCATTTTTGTCATTTTTGTCATTTTTGTCATTTTTGTGATTTTTGTGATTCTTGTCATTTTTGTCATTTTTGTCATTTTTGTCATTTTTGTCATTTTTTGTCATTTTTGTCATTTTTGTCATTTTTGTAATTTTTGTCATTTTTGTCATTTTTGTCATTTTTGTCATTTTTTGTCATTTTTGTCATTTTTGTCATTTTTGTCATTTTTGTCATTTTTGTCATTTTTGTCATTTTTGTCATTTTTGTCATTTTTGTCATTTTTGTCATTTTTGTCATTTTTGTCATTTTTGTCATTTTTGTCATTTTTGTCATTTTTGTCATTTTTGTCATTTTTGTCATTTTTGTCATTTTTGTCATTTTTGTCATTTTTGTCATTCTTGTCATTTTTGTCATTTTTGTCATTTTTGTCATTTTTGTCATTTTTGTCATTTTTGTCATTTTTGTCATTTTTGTCATTTTTGTCATTTTTGTCATTTTTGTCATTTTTGTCATTTTTGTCATTTTTGTCATTTTTGTCATTTTTGTCATTTTTGTCATTTTTGTCATTTTTGTCATTTTTGTCATTTTTGTCATTTTTGTCATTTTTGTCATTTTTGTCATTTTTGTCATTTTTGTCATTTTTGTCATTTTTGTCATTTTTGTCATTTTTGTCATTTTTGTCATTTTTGTCATTTTTGTCATTTTTGTCATTTTTTGTCATTTTTGTCATTTTTGTCATTTTTGTCATTTTTGTCATTTTTGTCACTTTTGTCACTTTTGTCATTTTTGTCACTTTTGTCATTCTTGTCATGCTCAACAATTAGACAATTTTGACAATTTTGACAATTTTGACAATTTTGACAATTTTAAATAGGGACAATTTGGATTACTTTGCAGAATAAATGTACAAAAAAAATTTCTTTGCAGAATGACAATTTCTGCGGTGATTCAAAGCTTTTTAAGTTTTGCAAGTTTGGGGTTCAAGATTAGAGGAATATTTTCAATATTAAAGATTTTTTTTGCGAATTGATGGTAGGTTCGCTTAAGGTTTCCAGGAAATTTATACTCATACAAGCTTTAAATGTCCCATAAACATAAACAAAGCCGCTGTTCCGGTTCCGCCGAAATGGTATAGCGGTTGAATTTGGTTTTCAAAAAACACCGCTTCATAAAAATAAAGCACCAAAGCCTGGAAGTTCACCGGCAAACGGAAAAGAGCCCCACATTTTGACCGAATAACTAGATTTCGTATAGGCTGGCTGGCCGAGCAATGTTGTTGGAGCTGGTGAACCGAATCGGCTCAATGAATTTCATAAAACTGTAGCTGCCGGTTGTTGTTGGTATTGCTACTGATGAATCGAGGGACCATATTGTACGCCCTTCTTCCTCTCCTCTTCTCAATCCAGCATGGGAATATATGCGAAAATAATATTAAAAAAGCAAAAAAAAAAATCGCCAGACTTCCGCTCGTTCCTGTCGCAGTGTTGCATACATACAGGAGCTAACCAGGAACAACGGCCTGCGGCCCCAAGGGCGACAGACTGCTGGCTGCTGCTGGTTGAATTTTCATAAATTTGTCTCCCCCCAACATGAAATGAAAGGAATTTAATTTTTATAAAATTATATCAATATGTGGGTGGTTGAACTTATTTCAGGTAGGTAGGTAACCAGTATGGCTGGAGTTTAATAACCTGCCTATTAGCCTGAATCGATTTGGAATCATTTTTGAATATCTCAAATCCTGGGGTCTAAAAAGCTTTGTATTGGTTCCAAACTCATCCATGATTTTTTGCAGAATTTTTAAGTAATGTTGACATAGTTTAATTTTAACTTTTATGTTTGTATGAAAAGATTGATTATTTTGTACTAAAAACATCATTTTTGTTTCTTCAGTGAAACCGAGCCTGCCAATGGTTTCGTCCCAATTAATAAAAATTTTCAAGGAAGTTTTCCACTGGATAACTTTGTTGAAGACCGTAACATCGTATCTTTTTTGAAAAAAATGTAATTAAGTGTTGAATAGGGCCATGTCTTATGGCATTGAAAAACAATAAATTCAATTGACATTGACTGCTTGTGCCTCGTGAAGTATTGCGTGGAAAGGTGCATTAAATTGGTACAAAAACCATTGGCAGGCTCGGTTCCACAGAAGAGACAAAAATGATGTTAAATTGTCTGTACATAATATTCAATTTTCCCACACAAACCTAAAAGTTCAAATTTACTCATGGAAAAGTTACTTAAAAATTCTGCAAAAAATAATGGATTAGTTTTAAACCAAAACGAAACTTTCTAGACCCGAGGGTTTGAGAAATTCTAATATAATCTCAAATCGACTCAGTCTTCTGCTTTGAGCGTCAGTCGGTGTAAGATTGTTTTTTTTTTGTAACTTTAATGAACAAACTAGTAGACACGGATTTTTATAACAAAAAGGTTTTATATGATAGTTCTAAACTCACCGGTAATTGGAAGGAATTGTGGAATTGCTTAAGAACTTACGAAGCAAATGAAACCGGAATCTTAGGTTTATGTGCAGTTAGCCTAATCGATTGAATAATTGTATCGAATCAAAGCTATCGAAAGGTTTCCTTGAATTGAACTACGGTAAAAGGAAAGTACAGAAACCGGTTTTTCGATCAGTGAAATTCCGTATTACTGATATATGAGCTTTACTTAGGGTAAGTTTGAATGATTTAGATATGGTAGAGAGAAAGAGAGAGAGAAAAAAAAGAACGATTATCTATAACCATACTTTTTAATTCTCGTATATACGCGGTCGGGGAATTCAGGAGGATTTTATGAAAAACCTGGAGAAAGGGCAAATCTGGACAAAATCTAGGCATTATTATAAAACGTACAAGCCAGAGTATAATACTTGAAATTTCAAGTTTTTATTGAATCGCAGCAGCAGTGTTAAAATGCTATCTGATGATTAAACTGCAATTTATTCACAAAATAAGATAAAAATTTAAAAATCGAACACAAAATCTAATATTTTTCAAAAAGAAATTTGAATTATTTACTTGATTTAGCAAATTTCTTAATAAACTCGTGAAAATCCGGTTTAAAACAATTTCTGGGCATTTCGGATTTTTTTTGGATTTATGGACAAGCATGGATATATCAAGAAAATCTGGAACGAACGATAATCAAAGTATAGGGGAGAGTGGGGATACTTGATCCCCTTTTCTTATTTTCACCATATCTTTTTGGAAAAAATTAGCAACTCGCTGCCTTTGACATTTTCTGACAGCTTGTAACTTCAAATTTCTATGCTCCAAAAATTAGAACGATACTTGAACCCGTTGATGAACTAGAAGCATTTTAGTGGGAGTAAAAAAATTGCGATTCTTCTGATGTTAGGGGAGACTTGAGCCCCTATTGAAGGAGACTTGATATTTTATTCAGGAAGCCCTAATCCTGGTATAAAAATCAAACAAAACCCCAAGATAGAATGTTAGTTGACTATTTTGGTCATGTGTGTTCTCATTTCACAATTTATAGCAGACATAAGAAGAAAATTCTATAACTTTGTCTCAACGTTAATTCATTGTATACTTAAAGGCGCTATTTTTTATAATTAAGAGAAAATTAATTATTTTTGCTCTTTTCTTCAGACAATTGTTTGATAAATATTAGTTTTTGGATAAATATTAGTAATTTCGTAATCAGCAATCATAACGATCAATTCAGAACAAGAATATGCCGTTTGGAAGGGGGATCAATTATACCCAACTCTAGGGGATCAATTGTACCCATAATCAACATTTTAGAAAACTTTTTCTGAAAAAAGTTGAGAGTTTTTCATTACTTTGAAAATATGGCATAATGCAGTTCATTTCACGCTCGAACGATTGATACATTGGAACAAATATTTTTTTCACAATTTTCCCATGTAAGGAACATTTTAAAGTGATGAAAAAAGATCTTCAAGTTACATTTTGTGAAATTTTTCAAACAAAGTTCAATTACTCAAACAATTATTTTGTTAAAAATTTTTAAACTACAAGCATTGCTATTTTGCTCATTTTGGCACATTTTTCTAGAACATTTGATCTTTGTAAGACATTCCAGTTTCGAGATATAGCTAAGGAATCAAGTATCCCCAGGGATCAAGTATCCTCATTCTCCCCTAAAGCTAAGCTAAAACACCTAAGATGCTTTTCTGAAACCATAAGATTTTGATGATTGTGTAGCTTCTTCAACGTCACTTTTGGATATTTTATAAATTATCCAATATCATTTGAAAATTTTGACAAGTTTGTTTTTGTATAAATTTTAAAAATAAATATTCCGCCTATCGAATGACTTCAAAATGCATAAAACTACGAAATGTGGTGGTAACTCGAAACAGAATGTCCAGCCACAAATTGAGGGTGGGGGAGGGGGAGGGCGGGACTTTCTGGGACTTAGCCGTTTTATGAAACCCGGTCGTTTTTCGGAAAACCCACAGAGTCTCAGAAAGTGGATTTATGGCCAAACATTCTTTTTTAGAGATAACACCAGATCTCAACATTTCATGCGTTTCTAACTCATTTAGCTTATCTTAGCTTAGCGTACGGTTGCCATCCGTCCCGCAAAGTGGAACATGTCTCGCATTTTTTGGAAATGTCCCGCCGTCCCGCTTTTTTCTCAAAATGTCCCACTTTTTTCTGAAAAAATAAACTTTCGTGGTGGACTCAACCTTCTTCGATCCTATCATTTCAATATAGTTGGTCAGTGCTTTATAAAAACGCTTCTTATAAATTACCTCCTCAATCAATTTCAGCTCTTGTCATTTTATTCTAACCTATAAGGCTGTAACCGATAAGGCTGTAAAAATTGAATAACACTTTTTTGAAGTTGTACTTACTAACACTGGAAAAACCTGAATTTAGCCTCAATTTACATTAATATATTCAACACAGAAAATCACTCAAATAACTATAATTTTTGTTGTGTGTGTTTTTTTTCTCGGAATTGGCAGCCTTTTTTAAGTTCATATGTAACATTTAAAAACTCATTTAGTTCTTAGCACTTTAAGTTGTCAGAATTTTTCTCAGAAATATCCGGACCGGGCGAATCCGGACAGTATTATCTAAAAACCTTGTAAAGTTCGGGCAAAAATAAAATAAAATAAAAAAAATACACTTGAAAATATATTTTTTGTTCAAACACATCAGCAGATTTTAAATCGTATTTGAGAATTAAAAAAAAAAACTCCTCATGATTATTTAGATAAAATTTGCTCAAAAAATCGTTTTTGGATGCTAAAATAAAAATTTTAATATCTCAATTTAAGTTTTTTAGGTTGAATTATTAAAATAAAGTGAATGAATCTGTGCATAATCCAGGATTTTTTCTACGAAAAGTTTTCCTAAATTTTGTATTAATTATCCGGGCAAGTCCAGATAAAACCGGGAAATCTGACAAGCTCATCTTAGCATCATTATAACAATCTGGTTCAGTTAAGCGTTCTTTTAACACGTTCTAGCGATGTTAGTATTTTTCGATTGTAAAATAAATATTCTTTAGGTTTTTTTTCCAGATGTTTCTAGGGGAATCCTAGCAGAATCTCTTGAATGTAAAGCTTAAGAGAAGAGATAAATTCCGGAGTAAAAATAAACTATTTTCAATCAAACAATGGATGATTGGACGAGTTGAATTAAATAAACTTGGTAGATGATCAAAAAAGACTGTTAAAAAATCTTAAAAGTATCTTCAAATTTCAGATATCAAATTACTTTGAACTACAAAATTTTCGAATTGAGTTTTCGCAGTATACAAAGATGGAAGTTTTCTTGAGAATTCAATCGTTTGAACCAAAATTCGTTTATTTATCCATTTTTTTTATTACTTTCTATGAACTATTTTACTTGAAGGAACATAAACATATGTATAGGAATGGTTATATAAATTAGGATTTAAAGAGTTTTTGACATGTCCCGCTTTTTTCGGTGATGTTCCGCTTGTTATGAAAGTATTTGGTAAGCCTAGCTTAACGTGATTATCAACTGACATCCCGTAACCCGACAACCGTAAAATTCAAAATACATGGTTATAAAATAAACTGTATACATTACTTATTCCAAAATCAAATTATAATACCAATCACTTCGGATTCGGATACTATAAAAACACATTTTCAACTAGAGAAGCCATTCACTTGCGGATACATCGGCGTCTCACCGACACCATTCCTATCATTTAGAATTTTTTCTTTCCTTATGTGCACAACCCCTATTTTTTTAGATAAAGTCATCAAATAACGTTCAAATATTTTAGAGAATCATTGATCGGTATCCCATTTCACATTTTCTTATTTTCATCATATCCGTCTTTTGCATTTTCTGACAGCGTGTAATTTCAAGCATGTATGCTCCAAAAGTTAGAACGATACATGAACTCGTAGAAAGCATTTTCGTGAGTCTTAAAAAAATTATGATATTTTTTAAGTTACAGGAGAATTGATCCTTAATGCAGGGTGATCTGAGCCTAGGCAAAAATCTAGTAAAATGCGAAGATAAATGGTCCCTTAACTATTTTTTGCCATATTAGTTCTCATTTCACAGTTTGTAAGTATCACACAAAGAGAATTCCAAAAGTTTGTCTACTACCCTAATGTCATTGGATACTTTAAGGCGCAATTCGCTGGTTTTTAGATAAATACAATATGTTGGGGGCCGTACCTTTACCTTCGAAGTGGTTCTATCCTGTGGTTTCCCGACGGCTCGCCAACACCGCCAAAACTCAACCGAAATCACTGCTGTGCGGCTAAGTGTATCTGCTGTGACCTTTATCACATGCAAGGTTCCACAACAGTTTATTCGAATAAACGGTTTTAAATAACACGCAACTTCTTTATAAAAACACGCACAATTTATTAGCTACCCCGACCCCGACCATAAGCGCGTCATTGAGGGAATTTCCTGTCGAGGACTTGCAAGACGCGTCAAACACGACTCGCACCTTGGTAGTGGCGCTGTCAGCACGAATCACGGCATGATGAGGCAGATAGTATTGTGGATTGGAGTGCATAACCTCGTCTACACGCCGCATGTGTCCAAGGGCTAGGTATTCCGCCATGAAGTCCTGATATTGAGACCGTAGATCACTACTCTGTTGCAAGCGAGCCTCAAGCATGTGGAACCGACGAAGGGCAATGCTGCGATTGTCACCAATTCTGGAATCGGCCTCTTTCAAAGGAAGTCGTACTATGTATCGGCCTTCGGAATTACGTCGAACTGTTCGGCGGAAGTGATTTTCGCAGGCAGCCTCTTCAACCGACAAACAGGAAGCTGAATCGTCCTCTTCGATGGCCCAAAAACGTTGCATTAAGCGGTACACGTCTGCGACAGTTGCGACATTGGAGGCTACGGTGCTAACAGTATTGAAATTCGATACCTTTCCGGATACTACCCAACCAAGAACGGAGTTCACTATAGTAGGAAGAGAATCTCCGAGAGGTATTCTTCCGGAAGTTTTGAATAGTTCAAAAAAGATATCGGCCCCCAGAACTACATCGATATGATGGCTTTCGTAGAAAACTGGGTCCGCTAATCGAATTCCCTTTGGCACGTTCCATTTGGAAATATTTAATGTCGGGGATGGTAAGTTCAGGGTAAGTTTTGGTAACACAAACAGTTCGACAACAGTAGAGAATTCTGTAATTCGGGAATGCACGGTGGCCCGAAGTTTACAGCGAGCTTGAACGGATGACTGGCCAATGCCAGAGATCGCTAGATGAACCTTGTTGCGTTGAACCTTGAGTTTTTGAGAGAGTGCTTCGGTGATAAAACTGCACTCGCTTCCAGAGTCGAGAAGTGCTCTAGCTGGATGAGTATTGCCACGATCATCAACAAGATTAATCACGGCCGTTGCGAGAAGTACCTTGTGAGAGCGAAATCCACTGGGAGACCTTTGAACTGCCGCGGACAATGATGAAGAACATTCGTCACCGGTGGGAATGGGATCCTTGGGGGCGTTGAGATCAGTTTTCGATCGGTTAGATTCAGCTTGAACGGAGTCCTGGCTGCAAAGTTGGCTATGGTGCTTCCCTCTACATTTACGGCAGGTGTTTTTGGACTGACAGGTTCTGGCTTGATGACCCTTTCGTAGGCAGTTACGACACAGCTGCTGGCGACGCACGAGCTTCTCCTTGTCCTCGGTGGTCATTTTCGAGAACACAGAGCATTGGTAGAGAGGATGATGTTCAGAACAGGCATGGCATTGACGAAACGAAACTTGAGTGGCCCCATTGCTGACAACTGACGCTCGATATACTGGTTTTTTCGACGCAGGGATGGACGGAGTGTCCAGATTAACATTGCTGACGCTCTGCAGAACCGTAACCCTTCTTTGGAGAAACAAGACCAAATCTGGAAACGTGGTTGCTTCATGAGTTGATGCAAATTCTTCCCAATCTCTTCGTGTTTTAGCATCAAGTCGAATACTCAGCATGCGAATAAGAAGAACATCCCAATACTCAGTTCGTTCACCCAGTTGCTTCAGAATTCGGACGTTGGCTTCGAATTTTTCTACTAGGGAATGAAGATCGGTTGCTGATTCTCGCTTCAATGGCGTAAACTCAAAAAGGGAATCGATGTACGCTTGCTTGAGACGTGATGGATTTTGGAAGTGTTCCACGAGCAGATTCCAGGCAACAGGATAGTTGTTCGCGCTGAGCCCGATTGTTTGAATGAGCTTTAGTGCATCTCCAGCCAGGGAGGATCGCAAATAGTAAAACTTTTGTATGTTAGACAATTCACTGGAAGAATGCACTAAAGAAATGAACAGGTCGTGGAAGTTAAGCCAATGCTCGAGCGTTCCGTTGAATACGGGCAGTTTAACGTCGGGTAGTCGAATTTGAGACGACGCAGGGAAGTGCACACTGGACTGAGAAGATTGGATGCATGGTGCCGAGTTATTTTTATTGACGGAAAGCAAAAATCCTTTGACACGGTAATATTCCGTTTCAAATTGAGCACGCTGCTTGAGTTGAAGATCGATGACTTCCGGATCGTCAACTTCAGCGGCCTCTAACTCAGCCTGAGTTTTGCAGAAGTCCGCCCATAGGACTCCGAGATTCTCCAGCCGAACCGGAACTTCAATAGACTGGGTATCTTCTCGGAAATTATCGACGAATACCCTTATTAGGCTGAAGGATGTCTCAATGCTGCGTAATCTTAACTTGAGTGACTTGATTCTGCGCTCGGCGGCCATCGTGCAGGTTTATCTGGAAAAAGGATTCCCAGCGGAGCACAAAACGTCACACGTATAGCTATATAGGAAATATAATTACCTTTTAAAGGCAATTTCGTGCCTTGTATTAATTTCTTTCAGGAACTTCGCCAACAGGATTGATGAAGGAAAGATTTCCGACAACGTGGTAAGAAACGAAAACTCCTCGCAGGAATGGTAAGGTTACGAACGCTCGGAGTTCGACGAGCATCCGGCTCGAAGGACCATATGGTAAAGTACCTCGGTTTTCTGCCGGCTAAATTCCTCTGGTTGCTATCCTTTCAGGTGTAATGATGATGTCCAACACGGTAAGTATGTATTTCCTTTCAGGTTCGATTGTTATTCCCAGGACGGTAAGTGTGGTTTCCATTTCGGCATGCGAATCAGTTACAGGTAAGTACTCGTTCTTGTTATATTTCACGATAGAAACACTGATATCAACGTATATTACACTTATATTACTTAAATTTAAATAAACCTTATCAACTAACAACTTTACAATAATAACAACGACCGGAGAAAGTAATTTGTTTTGGCTATAAATGACGTCTTCGACTGCCAGCAACAGAAAAATCACACGTTTCTTCCCAAAGGGTCTTTTATAGACGGCCTGGCGGAAACTGCCTTTCGCAGTTTTGATCGCTGCTAACGCGCCCCAATATGACAGCAAGCCTTATCGTCCAAACTTCACACTCCTAGTACTTCTCAAAACCAGATAGCGCCACATCACCCAAATTCGTGTATCGCGAACAACTTTAATAAAGCGAAATTCTACTTAAAATTATAAAACGAACATTTATTACACCTAATCTATATCGCGATTATCCGGAGTAGTTGGCAGGCTCAACTCGACTGGTGCGAGTTTCGAGTTTTGCCATCTGCCTCCGAAGATTGAAGATGCGATGTTTTTCCGATGGGCCGATGGGTGATACGCTCTCTCCCAATCTCCGTTCTAGTCACCAGAAACAATAACCGGTGGGTGATGATCGCTGCACAATACCGGCTGATGATTGCCGATGATTGCTGATGATCGTCTTCGGGTACCCTTTTGCTCGTCGTGTGGGCCGTGCTGGGATGGAAATCACCGTCTGTTGTTTGGTCGTTCGGTCTGATCGTTGGGTGTTCGGCGAGTCGTAGGTAAACCACCAGCTGGAGAAACCGAAGATGGGACACCAACTGTTGAAGTTGTTTTCGATTGTGGGTTGCCGGCTATCAGTGGTGTAACAAGGGGCTATTGCGGTCATAGACATCCTCACCCACCCAGAAATATCCAGGATTTCTGAAATAATACAAAAAAAACTCCTCTTCGAAGAACGTGGGGACTTGGAAATGGGAAGGATTCAGAGCTCAATTATTGGTGGGTTTAGGTCTCGATGGGTTTTATGGGCAGAATACAAAGTTTTTCTACTGGGCGATCGATGTATCCTTGCGCAGTTTTCAATTTAACGACTCGTACCACTTCATCGCTGCCAGGGTAAGTCTGTTGTACACGAGCCATTTTCCAACGTAGGGGTGGGAGGTTCTCGTCCTTCAGGACAACAAGCATGCCTTCGTTGATACCAACTGGAGACTTCCACCGCTTGGTCCTTGCTTGCAGCTGACACAAATACTCCCTCCGCCATCGCTTCCAAAATTGTTGGAATCGCTTTTGAACCTGCTGACATTTACTCAGTCGATTAAAAGGTACATCGAGGACATTTTCATCCGGAACTTCTTGCAGGGAGCTACCGATGAGAAAATGAGCAGGTGTTAGGGGGTCCAAGTCGTTAGGGTTGTCTGAACAGGGTGTCAATGGTCGGGAGTTTAGACACGCTTCCATCTGTACTAATAGCGTGTTGAAATCCTCTGGTGATACCGGTTCTTCTCCTAAAACTCTGAGCAGATGATTCTTGGCCGATCGTACGGCAGCTTCCCAGAGACCACCGAAATGGGGGGCACTCGGCGGACTAAAGCTCCACTGTATTCCGGAATTCGCACACTCCTTTGCTACTTGGTCACGATGAGTACGATCCCTTAGAAGCTCTAGAAGTTCTCTCATTTTGTTACGGGCACCAACGAAATTCGTACCGTTATCAGATAGGATTCAGCACATTTTCCTCTGCGACCTACGAACCTACGCAACGCTTGGATGAACCGGTCAGTGGTTAAGTCTGAAACCAGTTCGAGATGAACAGCCTTTGTGCACAAACAGACGAAAATACAAACGTAGGCCTTGACTGCAGGACGACGGGGAACGGGTCTGACGTAAACGGGGCCGAAATAATCCACACCGCTTCGTCGAAAGGCTGGGGCGATGGTCACCCTGGAAGCAGGTAAATCGCCCATGATATGCTGGACTGGAGATGGCTTGGCTCTATAACATCTCAAACAACGATGAACTACATTCCTTACGGTTTCTCTCCCTCCGAAAATCCAGTAACGCTGTCTCAAGACACTTAACAAAAGCTGTGGGCCTGCGTGTAGCAGCTTCTCGTGGTGATACCTAATGAGCAACGTCGAAAAGGGGTGCCTAGCGGGCAGGGCAACAGGATACTTTGCATCATGGGGCTCATCAGAATTCCTCAGTCTACCACCAAGTCGAATTACTCCTTCAGAGGACAAGAAAGGGTTATACCAACGCATTGGCGAACTCCTAGACACCGATTTTCCTTCTGCCAATACCTTCCATTCACCCGCAAACACTACCTTCTGAATTTGAGAAATTAGATCGAGCTCAGCATGCTTCAATTCCGACACAGAGAGAAAACCTTTATTTGGTTCTGCTGCTGGGTTTCTCAATCTGCACCAAAGAAAAGTTTTCAGGCGTCGCCAGTAAGCAGTTTTTCGAATAAGGTCAATATAAGACGAAAATTTAGAAAGGTAAGTATTAACGAACTCCTCCGTTTCAGAGGCAACAGCAACCACAGTAGTACGACGCAGTTCCTCATCTCCTTCATTTTGAATACAAAACGCTGGCGCTTGAGGCCAACTTTCCGGTGATTCTTGCAACCAGGCTGGCCCTCTCCACCAAAACTGGTTCTCCACGATGTTTGCTGGCGAAACTCCTCTCGATATCAAGTCCGCCGGGTTCTCAATGCCTGGTACATGGCTCCACTTGCAACCCTGAGTGATGGTTTGAATCTTCGACACCCTATTTGCCACATATGTCGTCCACACAGTCGGAATCGCTTGCAACCAACGCAAAACGCACGTCGAATCGGTCCAGAAGAACGCCTTAGCCGAAATTTTCAAGGAATCCTTCACTTTTTCGTATTGTTCTGCAATCAATAATGCTCCAGAGAGTTCGAGACGTGCTATCGATTGACATTTTAATGGGGCAACCTTAGATTTCGACGAAACTAGTCTAGTCCAAACTAAACCATGCAAATCTCTGCTGCGAAGATAGATGCAACCGCCAAACGCCTTCTCAGAAGCATCCGAGAAACAATGAAGTTCCAGCTCTATCGGGTTGGGGAGAATAACACAGCGATCGATTCTAATGGTGTTCAGCCAGGACAACTCCTCGTGAAATTTTCGCCAACGCTCACCCACCGTGGAAGGTAGTTGCTCGTCCCAATCAAGCCTATTGCCGTCAAAATTTTGAAGAGTCCACAACTGCTGCATGTAGATTTTCGCCATTGTAATAGTGGCCCCAATCAGCCCTAGAGGATCGAATAACATGGCAATAACAGAGAGAACGTTGCGTTTTGTAAAGTTAAAATCTTCGATTTGAGGCAAATTGAACTGGAACATGAATGTATCCGAACCAGGCAACCAAGTAAGTCCTAATGTTTTGACAGAAGGATCTGGATCCAAATCCACGAATCCAGGAATCGCTAAATTGTCTTCCGGTATACCCTGCAGAACCTCCGACCGATTACAAGCAAACTTGCGTAGTCGAAAACCTCCGCTTTCCGTTATCTGCTCCAACTGCTTCCTAAGCTCAATTGCTTCTTCGAGGTTGTTCACTCCGGTAATGACGTCGTCCATGTAGGTGTCATCAGCCATCGCTTGCGCTGCCAAGGGAAAACGAGCTGCCTCATCTGATGTGAGCTGTTGCAGAGTACGGGTAGCCAAAAACGGTGCTGGCTTCGTGCCGTAGGTCACCGTGTTCAGCTCGTAAACACCTGCTTCTTCGTTCGGATTGTTGCGCCATAACACACACTGGAGAGGTCTGTCTTCGGGTTGAATCTCAATTTGGCGAAACATCTTCTCCACGTCTGCCACCAGCATAATCGCCTTCGTCCGACACCGCATAATGATGGACCTGAGGTCATCCTGTACAACCGGCCCGGTCATCAAGACGTCGTTGAACGATACTCCCGAAGATGTCTTGCAAGAGGCATCGAAGACTACGCGCACCTTGGTAGTCGTACTCGCCTCCTTTATTACCGGATGATGTGGCAGAAAACACCTTCTGAAATTGCCAATATCCTCCGCCGGAACCTTTCGCATGTGCCCAAGTTGATGATACTCCTCCATAAATTCCATGTACTGGCGCTTCAGTTCTGTATCCCTGGCAAATCGACGTTCTGTACCCAAGAGCCGCCGATAAGCGATGTCTCTGGAGCCACCGAGCCTTGACACAGCAACCTTTTTCGTAGGCAGAGCAACACTGTATCGCCCGCTTGAACTCCGCTGAACCGTCTGCTCAAAAATCTCCTCACATAGACTCTCCTCCGGGGAATAGTTCCTCTTTGATCCAATCTCCTCGGATTCCCAAAACCGTGACACCAGCATGTCAAGTGTCTCGTTCGCCGAGACGTTGCAGCTGACTTTTAGAGAGCTATCCGGTTGAGAAACACCTCCACATACGATCCATCCGAAGACTGATTCATTGAGTGCTGGCAAATTCGCTCCAAGCGATATTCTTCGACCAGTTTCGAAGAATTCGAAGAAGCACTCAATTCCCAAGACGAGGTCGACGCTATTGGACTGGAAAAAGGCAGGATCGGCTAGCGAAATTCCCTCAGGAATATTCCAACCACCAGTGTTGACATTTGCTGTCGGAAGAGTTGCCGTAACCTTGTGTAAAACCAAGAAACTAAGTTCACGAGCATATTCAGAGGTACGAGACTTCACCACAGCGCTGACCTTCTGCTTCACCTTCGTCGCAACTTGTCCAATGCCGAGAATCGAAACATCCACCTTGTTTCGAGAAACCTTTATCCGTTGACTAAGCCGTTGAGTCATAAAATTACTTTCAGAACCGGAATCCAACAGTGCCCTTGCCGGAAGCTGATTACCCATATCGTCTTCAATAATGACCACCGCTGTCGCTAGTAAAACACGAGATCGAAATTGCGAAGCTGAATTCACCGATGAACCGATTGGAGCTGCCATGTTCGCCACACGTGTCGATGATTCTGCTTCCTGATCGTCGGAGAGAGAATCATTCCTCGATGCGTTTACTGAAACCTGGCCATTACTGTTGTTTTCAGAGCGGAAGCACACCAGCGAATGATGACGACCACTACACTGCTTGCAGGAGAATTTCGATGGACAATTCCGAGCCTGATGTCCCGTTCTTAGGCAATTTCGGCACAACCCATGTGTTCGAAGTAGATTAACCCTTTCCGAAACAGTAGAGCGCTTGAATCTTGGGCATTGATGAACACCATGCTGTTCCCGTTTGCCCCTGGTTTCTGCTGCTGTTGGTTCTGCTGCTGCTGATACTGTTGCTGTTGATACTGTTGCTGCGGATACTGTTGCTGTTGATACTGTTGCTGCGGAAACTGTTGCTGCTGATACTGCTGCGGCTGCTGCTGTGAAGCATTGTGGCTGACCCGAACGTACGGTTTCTGCTTATGCCCTGCTGTCTGCTGATAACCACCCTTCAATTCCAATGCCTTGGATGGAAGCGCCTCTAGAACCGCAATTCGCCGCCGTATGAACTCCGTCAAATCCCCAAGAGTATCTGCCTCCTTGTTAGCAGATAATTCCTCCCACCCCCTACGCGTAACAGGATCCAACCGTGTTGAGAGAAGATGGACCAACAGAAGCTCCTTGTAGTTCTCGGGCTGCACAACCTGATCGAGGATTTGAACACTCTTCTCGAAACCTTCCAGTAAAGCGTGCAGATCAGCTATTGACTCCTTGGCAAGATGTGGAAGGGTAAACAATGCTTGTATCTGACGTTTCTTAAGCTGCTTGCTATTGTTGTAGCGTTTTAAAAGAATATTCCACGCTATCGTGTAATTTGCCTGGGTTATTTGAAGCGAGTCTATCAGGGTTTTTGGCTCCCCTTCAAAACACCCCTTTAAGTAGTGGAATTTTTCTACTTCACATAGGTCTGGCTTGCAATGGATTAACGAGGTAAAAAGATCTCGAAATCCAAGCCAATCTTCGATGTCCCCATTGAAAGTTTGCAATTTTATCTGAGGCAACCGCACGTGATCCATCCCACTATGGCCTGACGACTCGTTCAATCGAACAGAGTGATTGATCGAATCCGGCACCGCAAATTCTCTTGCCCGATCAACCAAAAATGCCTTGCAGAAGTAATACTGGTTACTTAAGTCCTGCCGTTCCTTGTCGAACAAATCATCGGTCTCCTTAAAGTCATCGTGCGCCTTAATCTGAACTAAAGTATCGCAAAAGTTTTCCCACAGCCCATCAATTTTACCCAACCGAACCTCAATTTGACCCTGAGTTGAATCCTCCCTGTACCCGTCGACAAACATCCAAATGTCGGAAAAGCTGGTTTGAATTTCCTTCAATTTCACCCGTAAAACCTTCAGCGACGGCGGGGCCTTCTCAGCTGCAGTTGACTTCGGCATTATGATGACGTCAGAACCGGAAAGGATGAAATGTGGGTGTAGATTTCCAAAACGTGTCCAAAATTCGGCTGAACATATACTATCCAGCAAATTACCTTAGAAACCCTTTCGTTGTACCAATGGTAATTTGTGGACCGTCACCCAGAAACCGAACTTGATCACCAGCTCAAACGCTCGAAGAATTCATCAACAGGCAGGCGAAGAGGAGTAATATGGGATGTAGTATTCCAAAATTTTGCAACGGCTGAACATATACTGTTCACTTTACCTATGAACCCTGTAATGGCGCCGAATCCAGACCAAACGACCAGCGAAATCCAAAGAAGATGACTTGCTCTAACGAGCAGTTCCAAAATTGTTCTGATCACGAACAGTTGTTGCTCATGGATGTTGTAGCACGTTAATTGAAGAGGATAATTTTTATTTAAAACAGTGTATTTTCAAACCCTAGCTAATGTGGACATATACTGTTCAATTAATCTCACCCGAGAGAACTTTTTGTTGCGCTGCCTCTTCCTTCGTGCGATGCTGTTGAAAATTGGCGACCTTCGCCCGACACTCTGCGTAGACCTTCGCCGGTATGAACGCAGCAGCGCCCTTGCTACTACGGTTCAAGTAGCACCCACACCGAGACCTCCTCAATGTGCCACTTCCGGACCAAGATCGGATAAACAGCTTCCCTGCGGTGAGTTGTAGGAGCGCAGCAGCACCCTTGCCACTAACGATGATCACCTACGAGCAGCACCCACACCGAGACCTCCTCGATGCGGCCCAGTGCCACTACCGGACCAGGACCGGATGAGTCTGCGACGGTTAGTTGAAGCGCAGCAGCTCCCTTGCCACTACGATACCGAATCCGAGTCGCACCCACACCGAAACCTTCTCGATGCGGCCCTGAGCTCCGAACCAAAACGGTACGAGATGGTTTTCGAAGAAACGCAGCAGCTCCCTTGCCACAACGTTGATCGAATCCAGCTATCACTTGCCAGACACCTACTCGCTACGCTAATGCTGATCACCGATCGAAGTAACACGAACACCGAGGTCTTCTCAATGCGACTCCGTGCCACTTCTGAACCGAAATGCGATCACCGTCTTCTCTGCGATGATAGCACGCAGCAGCTCCTTAGCCACCACGAACCCGAATCCTAGGCGCCTCCACACCGAAAACCTCCTCGATGCGGCCCTGTTACCTTCCACCAGAACGCGATGAACACCTTGTCACCACCGATAACCAAAGGATGATGGTTGCTGTCGAATTGGCCTTTCCAGAGCGATCCAATATCGCCCAGTGTGAACCAACTTCAAGCGGTTCCGTAAATCGTCACGACACTCCGGATAATGATGTCACAGTAGAGATCGAAGAGGTGTGTTAATATCATGCAATCCTAAAACGGCTGAACATATACTGCACTTATGTATAATTACCTGAGAAAACAGGAATCTCCGCACGTGCAGTAATGTTGCGCATGCAACCGTAGGATGAGTAGCCTAATCACCGTTGATCCTCGATTATTCCTCCAGGCCTCCGAAAAACATGCAAAAATTCGGCAGGTGTTTAGCATGCAACACCCAAGCCAAGCCGAACAGTTGCAATGGCGCGCTAATGATGCAGAACAATGCACCTTTGTTCGAAGGGTGCACAATGCAACAATAGTGAATTGTTCACCACTGTGATGATGGCGTTTTCCCAATGGCGTTTTCCTCGACCCAATAACGCTTTTCTCAAACCCAAAAGGCGCCAAAGCCTCAATCGTGCGTTACCGATACGTGTTCCGGGTTTCCGGTTGCTCCCATCCGGCTCGAAGGACCACAATGTTGGGGGCCGTACCTTTACCTTCGAAGTGGTTCTATCCTGTGGTTTCCCGACGGCTCGCCAACACCGCCAAAACTCAACCGAAATCACTGCTAAGTGTATCTGCTGTGACCTTTATCACATGCAAGGTTCCACAACAGTTTATTCGAATAAACGGTTTTAAATAACACGCAACTTCTTTATAAAAACACGCACAATTTATTAGCTACACTTTAATAAAGCGAAATTCTACTTAAAATTATAAAACGAACATTTATTACACCTAATCTATATCGCGATTATCCGGAGTAGTTGGCAGGCTCAACTCGACTGGTGCGAGTTTCGAGTTTTGCCATCTGCCTCCGAAGATTGAAGATGCGATGTTTTTCCGATGGGCCGATGGGTGATACGCTCTCTCCCAATCTCCGTTCTAGTCACCAGAAACAATAACCGGTGGGTGATGATCGCTGCACAATACCGGCTGATGATTGCCGATGATTGCTGATGATCGTCTTCGGGTACCCTTTTGCTCGTCGTGTGGGCCGTGCTGGGATGGAAATCACCGTCTGTTGTTTGGTCGTTCGGTCTGATCGTTGGGTGTTCGGCGAGTCGTAGGTAAACCACCAGCTGGAGAAACCGAAGATGGGACACCAACTGTTGAAGTTGTTTTCGATTGTGGGTTGCCGGCTATCAGTGGTGTAACAAGGGGCTATTGCGGTCATAGACACAATATTTTAAGTCCTTTTTAACTGATAATTACTAGATAAACATTAGTTATTGGACAAATATAAGCAATTTCATGATAACCAGCGATCACGATCCATTTAGAAGAAAAATATACCATTTTGGACTCCAGGGATAAATTATACCCATAAAATACATTTTGAAAAACTTCTTCTTAAAAATAAAACTGAGAGTTTAAATGCTTTGAAAATATGGCATAATTAAGTGCAAATTATTCTCTAACGATTGACAATTTGGAATTAATATTTTAATTATAATTTTTACATGTGAGAACCATTTAAAGTGATAATAAAAGATCTTCAAATCACATTTTGATAAATTTTCAAACAAAGTTCAATAACTCGAAAAACATTTTTTTAAAAATTTGTTGAGATAACGGCATTGTTGTTTTGTTCTATTTGGCACATTTTTCTAGAACATTTGATATTTGTAGGACATTCCTGTTTCGAGATATAGCGAAGGAATCAAGTATCCCCAGGGATCGAGTATCCTTACTCTCCCCTACAGTTGTGAAAAATTTATTTTATTAAAAAAGAATTATACATTCACTGCAAGGCATAATATGCGTGGACGATGAATTTGTTAATGGTCGAGAACATTTTCTACGGTGATTCTTTGCTTGATAATTGCATGCACTGAGTTCAAAAATCTTTTTTTTTAATTGAATTTTCGACATTTCCTGGCATTTTACTCATGAATTTAATATCCAAGCATTTTTCGCTCTTGCTTCACAATCCTGGAATAAACGACTATGGGTTGTAGAGCTAAAGTAAATGAAAAGTTTCATCATCATTAAATTAAAGAATTTTAGAATTTGATAGGTTCATATATGGAAAAAATAATCCATAAATAATTTTCCCAATTTTGATTCAAAATTCCCGATTTTTTCTCGGTTTTTCCTTACAATCATCCCATTTTTATCATCATTCATAACATCAAACTGAGCGTCTACTTCTTAAACGGTGTTACTATGCAGAAAACTTCAAAATCTGGTGTTTTATCGATTTTCGGAAAACCGACTGAATCCCAGAAATTTGACTTATGGGCCTTATGGCTAAGGTTTTTTTTTTCGAGACAACATCAGATCTCGACGTTTCATGTATTTCTAACTCATTTGGTATCAAAATTAAAATTTCGATGTCTCCGATTTTCTTTGGTCCCCTCCTTTCATGATTTTCGAAGGTCAAAAAACCGAAACTTTGAGAGCTTTGAGGCACCCCTAAATCAAGTCCAATTGAGCTTAAATTTTGCACTGGTCAGTTTTTTCAGCCAATCTACAAAATGTTTACGGTCGATTTTCGATATTCGACCATGAAATATTTCACATACATCCATTGCCACCCTAATACGGTTTTATTTTTGTTTATCGTCGCAATAGATTGTGAATTAAATAATCGACTTTTTCGGCGAGTTATCGAATGATTAAAAACTTGTCCAGTTTTTATACGTTTCGTGCTACTATGGTATTCGCTCCTCTTCAGTGGACACTAAAATTATATTTTAAACGATAAATTTTAACCTTATTAACAATTTAAAATCTTACATTTTACTGGCCTCCGTCTATTCTTATTTGTTTTCGGTCAGTTTGTTTTGTGTTGCGTTTACATTTGTTTATCAGTGTCGATTCAATTTCGAGATTATAGGGTCACCCTAATGTAGGGTTACCATACGTTCTCTTTTAAGAGTACATGTACTCTTTTTCGGTCGAGAAATGGGCGTACTCTTCTTTTTGTGAAATTTCACGAAATGTACTCTTTTTTGATGAGGGCCTTTGAATCAGAAAAATGGAGTTGTTTGCTTCAGTATACGAAGTGTGTTTACTACATCTTATACTAGAAATACGAAAGAAATACAACTTACAAAAACTTCAATACCATACCTATATATCCCGTTTTCATGAAGGCATCTTTGAATCGTAATTTACACGGAGGGCAACAAGCGCCGTTGAGTATGCAATACAACCCGAATAGTTATCAAAGAGTACAAAAGCAATATACTCAAACGTTTCGTAGCGCACAAATCTAATATTTTATTTGTTCAAAGGAAATATACGCACCTTTTTTTTTTTTTAAATCAATAATTTTATCGGATTTGGTGTGGTTTATCAGCATATCATCAAAAACTAATTTTCCTTCGAATAATCTAAAATGGAATATACAGTCCCTGACTTGTTTCTTTTTATTAGTTAAAAAAAGTATAAGAAAATTTAAATTATCCTATATGTACGTCATTTCCAACTTTCCAGAAGTTTTTCTGAGAGTATTCTGGCCTGCTTTTTTCCCAAAAGCATAATAAAATCCGGGCATTGAATTTTTAAAAATTTTAGCATCCGAGCAAATCAGACAAAAATCCAGGCTTTTCTTATGAAAATTCAAAAGAAAATGTGAAAAATGAACACAAGCAAAATTATTCTTTATTGAGTCATATTAGTGGTGTTCAGATCAAATTTTACATTTCCACAAAAAATGCTTGCACGTGTATTTTGATAAAACATACTAAAAAGCATAACTTGTGAAAAAAATGCAGTTTTGGTTCGGATTTTGTTTAGATTTTAAATAAATTCGGGCATTTTTCTCGATATCTTGGCAACCGTGCCGGACCGGGCTTTTTACTCTTTTTTTTCCTTTAAAAAAACTCTCAACAAACTGGCATTATTTGAATGACTCTAAATAGCTCTGTTTTTTTTATAAAGTTTTCTCTTATCTTTGGATTTCTTTTCATTGTACTCTTTTCAACATTGCGGGATATGATAACCCTACCCCTTATGTTGATACGTACCTATATGATGAAAAATGATCGAAAAAGAATGTTTCAGGAATCAGTTTGCGATTATTAATCTCTTAATTCATGTTTCGGATCAATTAAAAACA
>NC_073692.1:42423585-42470215 GCF_029784155.1 Uranotaenia lowii
TTGAATAATGAACGGTTTTGTCAGCTATCGATTTAATAATGACGGATTTTTAAGGAAACTGTGCAAAACTATTTTTTTCATTTTCTCTTACATCGTAAATATCTCAAAAACGCTTAAATTCTAAATTTTGGAAAAAATAGGATTGAAAGTACTTTTCACAGGCAGTAAAATGTTGTCAAAAGTTTGAATTTCCGACTACTAGGAAGTGAGCTATTAGCAAAAGAAAGTGTCCCATTTCTAAAAGAACTAAGCTTTACTTATCACCACCCTTACACAGTTGGTAGGAACCGAAACTTCATTCTCACTTTGTTCAGGTTGGTTGCGAAAAAAGTAGGTACATACGTGAATGCTTACAATCCACCTACAAACACACAAGAGAAGCAAAATAAAACTCATAGTTCTCAACTTATGGTGAATTTTATTTTACTTTAACGGCGTTCGGGAAAAAGGGGAGGAAATTGTTCCTGTAAGGTGAATGAAAAATTCCTTCCTCCATCACCGTGAAGACGAGGTTGGCACATTTCCGTCTCGGTCCGCCTTTCTTCGCACTTTCATCCAGACACGTTGGATTTTTTTTTCCTTCAGCGACTATGTCAAGGAGTGCCAATTGAGGAAGGGATAAGGAATTTTCTTGGAAAATAGCTCTTGAGCTCACAACGATCAGGAAAGGGGAGAAAATTGTGGGATATTACGATTATCGGTAGAATATATGGAGTGAGAAAATGTTTCTTCGGATTCGATAAGCGTAAGTTTAACTGGTGTGGTTTATGAGATTGGCATTTGTCGTGCACATTTAGTTAAGTATACGTTTATTTTGATGAATTTTAAAATAATATTGATATCGAATTTGGAGGTCTTGATTTCTTAAGTTATACTGCACCTAAGTCAATGTTGTCTTGAAAAGGAAAAAAAAAGCTATCATTCCCTAGTTTGTTGCATATCTTAAATCCGTATAGTCCGACCCACTGATTTATGATCCCGAACAACCGTTCTCCCTTTATTCCACAATTATGAAATATGAAACGTACAAAACGCCGATGCTTATCAAACTAAGCTAAACAACTTTACAACCCATTTTTCTCCCGCAGAATTGTAAAACATCGAATCCCCCTGGAAGCCGACAAGCCGGTAGGAATTGGTAAGCAATTTTTTGTCCAGCCCACTCGAACCATTAATTGACTCCAAAGACGCACTATCACTTTCCTATGTTGCTTAGTCAGTCCCTCTAAATACAGCAGAGAAACCCGAAGGGCCTTGTCCCTGATGTTAATGTGGCTACGGCCTGCACGCTGTTAGCGAAGGAACTAACCAATTTATCAACGGCGCCGGATTAATTAGATTTATTTGCCTAAACGAAACGCGAACCAATCACAACAGCAACAGTCCTAAAAAGTGGTAACAAATTTATATCCCAATGCATTGGTGTAGCCAAGCCCTACGCTATCTTTCCGGACTGGTCGGTTGGCCATCCGAAAAAAAAACCTACGGGATCCAACGGACGGTTTAAGGAAGGGCTTCAACAATTTATGGATATTTATGGAATCGAAGATTGAGCCCCCGAAGGCATGCGGACGCCCGACAGTCCAGCTGGTGATGGTGCCAAAGAGCGAAAAAAATGCTTTCCATAAATTTAATCGAAATAAATAACGATTTATGATTCATCATGTTGTTAGAAAATTGTATGTCACCCGAGCCAACTTCCTTTCACCGCTTGATTATAGTTGGGCTATAGTGAACGAAGAAAAGCGCCTCAGGGTCGGGAACTGAATGAACTTAGTCAAAGCCAGACATAAGTGCAGTAGCAGTTCGCTCGATGACGATTCCGTTCCGAGTTTCCGAGTCGTGTTGATTCGGATATACCGACCTATTATTCGTTTCCAGTCCAAAGATAAAGGCAACTACCTAATAAATTTTCTCGCCCGTAAATCAAAGCTTTCCAAATTTTCGGGGTTATCTGCATAATTATATCGCCATGAATTGGCACTTTGTGTCCGAATGTCTTCTTCGGGGGCAATTGGGGTCAAAACATTTTGTTTCTTTTGGTCTGGAGGGAGAATATTTCGTGATATTCAATGATGTAGATTGAATTATATTATACAGGGTCCGGCAATTGAAGTGCTACATTGAAATAAACATATAAATTTATCAAAACAACAACTATTTCAAATTCATTCAATTTCTCTTGAAAACAAATTACTTTTTCAAAATTCACTGGTAAAGTTCGACTTGTTCGCCCTTGAGTTTAACCACTCGCCGCAGACGGTCGAGGAACGCATCTTATGAGGCCGGCATGTGTTTTTGTGGTATTTTATCCCAGGCTGCTACGAGATGTCGCTTTACGACCTCCACACCTTCATGTTTCTTAGAGCAGACTTCGGCCTTCAACATACTCCAAACAGCGAAGTCCATAGGGTTCAGGTCTGGCGAACTCGCCGGCCACTCGGAGCTCGAAATGAACCCTGGAAAATGTTGCGCAATCCAAAGTTGGGTTTTCTTCGCTTTGTGAGCCGACGCCGAGTCCTGTAGGAAAACCCAATGCCTGGAATCAAAATGTCGACGTGCCCACGATTCGACGACATTCTATAGAACTAGTTTCCAATATGTATTTTGGTTGATCTTCACTCCTTCATGGACAAAAACCAGCGGAGTCCGGCCATCACGGGTGATTCCGGCCCAAACTATCACCGATGCTGGTTTCTGTCGCCGAGTGGCCGTCAGCAAGTCGGCATGGCTTCGTGATCTGTCTGGCAACCAAACTCTGTCGTTCTGTTTATTCACGAACTGCTGTACGGTGAAGAGTTTCTCGTCGGTAAACACGATATTCTTCAACACCTTCGCTCTGTTTACCCGTTCTTGTTTTTGCTTCACCGTAAGGTCTTGAACCTTTTGGATCTTGTAGGGCTTGGTCTGAAGTTTATCTTTCAGGATCTGACGGAGACTTCGATCCGATCCGTTGAGATCCTCTGCCAATTTAGTGGCACTACGACCACTCTACGACGAGAATTTCTCTTAAGGCACTTCTTGACGATCTTCGCCATGGCAGGTGTCACCACAGAAGGTCGGCGTCCCCCACCATACCGTTTCTTGGCACTTCCGGTCTCCAGGCATCTTTTAACTGTATGGTATAAAAAATTTCTGCCCACACTTACAATATCGGACAGCTCACGAACTATATCCTTCTGCCGTTTGCCAGCTAGGAACAAGCCAACCACAGCGCTACGTTTCTGTTCGGGATCCATTTTTCCGGATAACACCTGATTACAAAAGTAACAGCTATCCAATGATAGCTAGACTTAATGTAAACAAAGTGACGAGGGTGTCGTGTTTGATCGGTAATCCCTTAACGGAAGTGCTGGAACTTCCATTACTTCTGCCTAAAACATTCATTTTTCAGAATGTCACAAGATCAACTTTTGTGGTATTCCCGATACGGTCCGTTTTTCATCAGCTCTCTTTATTGACTGAACTTCAAACTGAACAATTTTTTTCTTCCCGTAAGCTTTTCTCTCTCTCAACTTGTTACAGCTTTCCCTCAATCTCTCCTCGATATCATTTTGAAGTGTCTCTCTACGAGGATACACGGTGTGCCGTTCGGTATAACATCTATATATATTTATATAATTTGTATAACACTAAAATTTCCCTAACCCTAATCTACAACAATTCTAAATGTTCATCCATACTCCCATTATTCTCTACATTCGCCTTCACTCCTACTCTTATCATTGACTTAAAATGAAATTTCACGTATTATGCCGAAATCAAATGGAAGTCAAACGAAGTGTGTCACATTTACGTTTTTTTTTTCAAGTTAGATAAGAATTTTTTATAGATGTATCTTTTTTTAAGGTCATAAATAATATGAAATTTCTATACAAATATATAATTTGAGCAAAAATTATTTATCTTTTGAGAAACATCGAAAAATTTTATAATCTGTGAATTTTTAAAGTAAAAATAAACTGTGCAATATGATGAGCGCACTAACATATGTCCCTGGAAATACCATAAGATCCCGATCCCGATCGAAATCCTGCTAAATGAAAATTTACTTGTTTCATTTCGCCAAAAAAAATCACATTTGATATAAAACCTTGATTGTGAAACTCAATATTGTATGTATGTTTTTCTAATAAAACATCAACAAACTCTGTTTCCGAAAGCAATACTTACAAAAGTTAAAATACCTTTTACAGACAAATATATATTATCACCTGGCATCCCTGGTGCAAGCTAACAAAGTTATCCTCAGACTTTGAATAGTTACGAATAAGCGTGTTTTTGTTTGTAAATAAATAATATTATAAGAATATACTTCATATCCATGCAGTGAAATCATCAATTAAAATAGTTTTGAATGAAACAAAAGATCAAAGCAACTTTCCATTCCTAATGGGAGTTAATCCGTGTCATCAGAGAAGATAGTTGGCTCTTATCTATACAGCTATCGTAGCAGATCATCGGGGTTCCCTACGAGAAATCGTCCACCTGATTCCCGGTCACGATGGTGTTCTTCAAAATGCTACATCTCAAGGTCCGTACAAGTTTTCTTCGTAATCTATATCCTATATGAAACTTATTGAAGTTTTACTTACAGGTCACTTGTGCCAAATTGTGCTCAATCCTAATTTTCCCATCCAATTCTTGATGACAGTGGGCACAAAGATAAAAAAAACAATGTCTCTTATTGTCGGTTCTACATTGTGTTTATAATTACAGTTTTCGGCAAACCTGATTAGTCTTATGCCTTTAAAACAGTCAACGGATTGGATGAGTGAGAAGAACGAACCAAAATATTTCAAACTAATCGGAAATTATAGTTCGAGCATTGATAAAATGACAATTAAAAGTCAAACCTACCAACCCGAACCGGATCTAGATTGGAAAATATTATTTAAGACAAACCTCAAACCGAAACCACAACCGACAACACGATAACTTCTGGAAGTGTCCTCAACGAACTCAGTTTTCTTTAGACTCATACATGCTTTAAGTATGTAGCATTTTTTTTTTTAAGATCGATTAGTCCAGATTTACTTCTTATGATGAAACAGTTTTTTTTTTAAATTGGTAAATATCCATTCAACCTGTTTGAAGAAACGTTCTAGCTGTCATCTCAAAATAATATTTTTTCCAAGCAAATTTATACACAGACACATTAAAACTAACCAAATATAAATCTAGGAATCATACAGTAAGAGCTTTTAAAAAGATTTAATTAAAAACAAGTGGCCGCTCTCAACTAAAAATCGTTCGTATATCGTTTTACTATTTTGTTAAGACTTCTTTTTTTTAAGGAACTTAATGTTTGCCATCACGCACTGATATCAACATTAACTTGTTCAAAATGCAATTAATATAAATAGCCCTTAGAGCGCTGTTATTACCCCATTTGAATTCTGGTTTCAAGTAATCGTTGAAAATTACGTATGGTCTTTATACAACGTGAGAAAACTTTCGTGATGTCTTGGCGCTGATATTAACCTTAATATTAATGTTTATTAAATTATTATTATTGAAAAAAATTTAATGCTAAGCAAAAAATGAAATGATATGAACTTTAAATTACTCTTAGAAAACATTTAACACCCAGTTAGGTTCAATTTTAAATTCACACCTTTTAATGATCTTTATTAACATTACTTTCGGTTAAGAATAACATAATATTTTAAGGATTTCCTTAAACTTTTATAGTTAATTTTTATTTGTTACAACCAATGAGTTTTTAAGTAACCCCGTAAGCACCTCGTCGTACGTCGACGTTCGAAATAAAAGTTGAAGTTACTTTTTGATTTGTCAAGCTATGTTATTCAAGCGAGATTGAATACCTAACTTTTGAGGAACTTTATTACAGTAACACGACATTTTTGCTTAGTCTTAGTGCTCATGTCTCTTCGGTGCCGCTTTAAACAATTCAAAATGAAAGTATATTCAGTTCTTTTACCATCAGGAACTATTAAGCGTTCTTATATTAAGTTAATTTTTTGAAGTTAAGCATTTACTCAAGGGTCATTTTATTGCCTCATTGATTTTGTCTCTTCGGTTCAACAAATTACATCTTCCGTGATTGAGTAACCTATTATGGACTTGATTGTCTCTCTATGAGACTTCATTTATAACAATCGCTTGCATAAAAATTAGAAATAGAGGCTCACTATCAAGTATTATTATTCATTCTAACAGTACATTAAGTTGATTGTTTGAATTGATTTTTTTTTTGTTTATTTGAATTGGCGACGTTTTAACAGATTTGGTAATTCTAGTAGATTATGAATACAATTAAAAAATATTCGTTCGAAACGACAATTTGAACTAACCCTAGTGATATTCCATCACCTTATTGAGACTTTCTTTCCGGTTCAACAACCAACATCATCAACGATTTAGCAACTTATTCGGGACCTTATTACCCTAGTGGGACCTATCTGTAGTTTGGAATTATATCAAGTAGCGCTTGAATAACCCTGTAGAAGCTTTCCATCATCCTATAGGACCTTTTTTGTCTATCAGACGTTAAATTTTTTTTTTGTTTATTTTTTTAACAGAGAAATATTAAAATTTTCAGAATTCAGCTTTACATTAAAGAATTGTTAGTCACACTGGAAAATTTGAATTTGAGATTCAGCGAACCAAATGTTGAGCAGCTTATTTACTTTAAAAATCCGAATGAATCTTTACTATCACCTTAAAGTTATATGTAACGGATACTTTAATATCCTGGAGATGCTTTTTCTCACCCTAATGTCTCACTAGGGCGAAAAACATGTTCCTTATAGCATCTTGTATCTCTGTTGGAACTTTTTTTTTTCTTTTAAGTTCATTATATTGTATTTAGTATTGAGCAACCTGTTAGGAATTCTAACATCAATACGCCACTTTCTTTTTTTTTAACAACATCAAGAATTTCAACTACCCTGGACTTCTTAACACCCTATTGGAAATTTGTTGTGTAGTTAATGGTCAGAGAGTGGCCAACCTGTGACTGTGACTATATCACCCTAACGGGACTCTGTTTCCAGTTTTAAATTATAGCAATTGAGAAATTAAATAACCCTGTAGGGACTTTTTATCACCCTACTGAGATTTTTTTTTTTTTATTTATACTAATTACATCATTGAACATTTGACAACCTGTCACGGACTTTATAACCCAACCCGGTACACTTTTTCCAGTTCAAACTAATGTTAAAGATATACGGTATAACTTATACCAATATAGACCTTGAGAACCCTGTAGGGAATCTTTATAACCCTAATAGGACTATATTTTAATTAGTCAAATTTACATCTTCAGACAATGAATAACCTCTTAGGAACTTTATTATCCAAACGGAATTTAGCATTAAGACATATTTGGAAATTAAACAATAAAAAACTCAAACAATTCTGTAGACGCTTTTCATTAACCTACTGGAGCTTTTTTATAATTAATCAACATACATTTCCAGACATTGAACTACCTGTTGGGGACTTTATAACTCTAACGGGATTAAAAAGTTTAAACAAATTGAAAAGTTAAACTACAATCTCAAATAATCCAGGAGGAAATTTGATCACTCTACTGCAATTTTTTTAAAATGATATCTAGAATTTTAATTACCCTGAATTGTTTATCACATTTATTATTAACATAAACCAATAACGCTTATTGGTCACCCTATGATTTTGTTTCTCAGCATACATTATGAAAAACAGATAAGTAAAATTTGAATTGCAGAATCATCAAACTAAAGTTGTCAGAGACCTTAAAAAACCCTAACAAAACAAAACAAAATTATATTTATTCGAACTTTAATAACCTTATTGAACTTTTCTCATCATATTGGACGTCTTTTTTTTTTTTTTTTTGTTATAAGCTTGAAACATACTTATGGACAAGTACTTTTATCACCCTATTGTGGGTCATTTTTCTGAGATTGTCATTAACATTTCAATTTATTTTCAGAATTATGTATATACAAACAATTCTTCAAAAAAATGAAATTAAGCTATCCTTCAGACCAACATCCTAAGCGTCTGTGTAACATTATAGAAATTTATTGAACTATTATACAGTTAATATTTATCCATCCAAATGGTGTTCGCCTTCGAAGTTTGTTATCGGACTATGAAAAATTAAGATTGATTGTCACCATATGATCATTTTTTGTTCATTCAAATAAGTAACCCGTTATCATCATACGTGCCAAACTTTATCGTTTGACATAGTTTGAACGTTCGAAATCTATTGAAACACTTCTCCACTGACGAAGCAATAAATGCCTGTCTTTTTACAATTGCAATTAAATATTTAACAAAAACATCCTTAACACCTTCAGAATCATGTTGTAGTTAATCATCCAAAACACCAATGTTTACTTCTCGCATATCAATCATCCGTTAAGTAGCCGTTTCTGTGTGTTTTTTTATGGAAACCAACAAAACTACCATTGTTAAATTAACATTCTTAATGATTAATCATATCTTGATTCTGAATTCCTAAAAGCTCTAAAAACGAACTTCTACAAATCAGTATACGGAAAAAAGTAGACGAAATGACTAACATATTTTCTACGGTTGAATAACTTATCATCCGCTGCGATTAGCTTTAACTTTCTGGTTCTTTTCTCTATATTCAAAATCATTCCAATTCTTCCAAAAATATCAACATCACAATCTAATTCTCCCAAAAATATCAACATCATCGTCATAAAATATAAATACAACAAAACATACACGCAAAGTCCTCAATTTTATCCATTTTTCGATCAACGCCATTTTGGAAAAATTCAAGGCGTCTTATTCTCATGTAAAATTAACAATATTTTAAATACATTTACCTATCCTTAAAAAGACTCGACCGCGCCATTGTCGTGTTTGATCGGTAATCCCTTAACGGAAGTGCTGGAACTTCCATTACTTCTGCCTAAAACATTCATTTTTCAGAATGTCACAAGATCAACTTTTGTGGTATTCCCGATACGGTCCGTTTTTCATCAGCTCTCTTTATTGACTGAACTTCAAACTGAACAATTTTTTCTTCCCGTAAGCTTTTCTCTCTCTCAACTTGTTACAGCTTTCCCTCAATCTCTCCTCGATATCATTTTGAAGTGTCTCTCTACGAGGATACACGGTGTGCCGTTCGGTATAACATCTATATTTATTTATATAATTTGTATAACACTAAAATTTCCCTAACCCTAATCTACAACAATTCTAAATGTTCATCCATACTCCCATTATTCTCTACAGAGGGGTCGTTCAATACTGGCCTACTAATGTGTGGTGGTAGATGCAACTCTATCTGTATCTATCTACTGCTTCATAGTAGTAGGCAGGCTTCCGAAAAGTACAGCTTTGCTATGACAGCCTTTTTCTTGCCAAACAAACTGTCTTGGTTTTCCTTACCACTCGGTTCGCTGCTGTACCGTCGGTAACGAATCGAAACTGTTCGTGAACACGAAATTGAGTGAGGTGGCGCTATCTGAGTGTGAAGTCCAGCTGGAATTTGATGTTTGGCCGATGAGGCCTGCTGTCAAAGTTTGCGGTAGCAGTTACTAAAAGGGACTAAGACAGTGATAATACTACGAAGAGCAGTTTCCGCCAGGGCTTTTATAAAAGGCCCTTCCGAAAAAATGTGATAGCTTTTTCTCGTGCTGGCAGTCGAAAGATAAACAACAAATTGTGGATATGTGAAAAAGATTCAGAAACAAAATTTATGTGAAGTTTTTAGTTAAGCTGTAAATAGTAAATTAAGAATAAATGTTAAGAAGAAAGGCATTTAGTGAATAAATTTAGATAAACTTACCTGTGATCGTGGAAAATACTTACCGGAACAATAAACTTGTTGGAAACCTGACTTACCTGTTGGAATACTTACCGGAACCTATATCCTGGAAATCCTGGAGACGAGTTTCACCATTCCGAACTGCTGAAAAGTAGAGGTACTTACCATATGGTCCTTCGAACCGGATGCCCGTCGAACTCCGAGCGTCCGGAACCTTATCGATATCGCAAGAAGTCCTGCTTTTCATCACGTCGTCGAATTGAGGTTATCCTGCTACAACTTGTTCCTGAAAATAAAACTTTACAAGGCATAGAAATTGCCTTTGCAAGGTAATTATATTTCCAATAACTTTATTGTGTGACGTTTTGTGCTCCGCTGGGAAAACTTTTCCAGATTTCCGCGCACGATGGCATCAGAGCGCCGAATCAAGTCGCTCAAGCTTCGACTACGCAGCATTGAGACATCCTTCAACCTCATAAGGGTGTTTGTCGACCATTATCAAGAGGACACCCAGTCGATGGAAGTTCCCGTCCGGCTGGAGAACCTTGGAGTCCTTTGGGCGGACTTCGGTAAAACCCAGGCCGAACTAGAGGCGGCCGATGTAGAGGATCCGACTGTCATCGAGCTGCAACTAAAACAACGGGCACAATTTGAGACGGAATATTACCGGGTTAAAGGTTTTCTTCTGTCCGTCAATAAAAATTCAGCGTCACCGTACTCTCAATCATCTCAGTCAAGTGTGCACTTCCCTACTTCTTCTCAGATTCGTCTGCCTGATGTGAAGCTCCCAGTGTTTAATGGCACGCTAGAAAATTGGTTAAATTTCCACGATCTTTTCATCTCGTTAGTGCATTCCTCCAGTGAGTTATCAAACATTCAGAAATTCTATTACTTACGATCGTCGTTAACTGGAGATGCATTGAAACTGATTCAGACAATTACTATAAGCGCCAACAATTACCCTGTTGCCTGGAATTTATTGATAGACCATTTTCAAAATCCGTCACGCCTGAAACAAGCGTACGTCGATTCACTTTTCGAATTTGTGCCGTTAAGAAAAGAGTCCGCATCCGATCTACATTCACTGGTTGAGAGATTCGAGGCCAATGTTCGCATTCTGAAGCAGTTGGGGGAAAAAACGGAGTTTTGGGACGTTCTGTTGATTCGCATGTTAAGTATTCGCCTTGATCCAACAACACGGAGAGATTGGGAGGAATTCTCAACGAACCATGAAGCCATCACCTTCCCGGATCTAGTTAGTTTTCTCCAACGACGAGTCACCGTTCTTCAAAGCGTAGGCAACGTGCACCTAGACACTTCATCCATTCCGGCTTCAAAGAAACCCGGCCCTCGATCAACTATCATCAGCAACGGTGCCACTCAGTTCTCGTCCCGTCAATGCTATGCCTGCTCGGAACATCACCCCTTATACCAATGCCCTACATTCTCCAAGATGACCATCGAAGACAAGGACAAGCTCGTACGACGTCAACAACTCTGTCGGAATTGTTTGCGAAAGGGTCATCAATCAAGAACCTGCCAATCAAAAAGTTCCTGCCGTAAATGTCAAGGTCGTCATCATAGCCAACTGTGCAGTCAGGACACTGCTCAGGCCGAAGTCAACAAACCGAGAGCTGAGGTGACTGTTCCTAGAGATCCCAATCATGTCGTCGGAGAATGTTCATCGTTATCAGCAGCAGTCGGAACTCCCCTCAAGAAGGGCCACCTCAAAAGGGTGCTCCTTGCAACGGCCGTGATCCAGCTCATCGATGATCAAGGTACCACTCATCTAGCACGAGCGCTTCTCGATTCGGGTAGTGAATGCAGCTTCATTACCGAAGCGTTGTCTCAGCGACTAAAGTCTCGTCGAACCAAAGTGAATTTATCCATTTCTGGGATCGGCCAGTCATCCACCCACGCTAGATGCAAACTTCGCACCACCATACTTTCCCGTGTCACCACCTTCTCGACCATCGTAGAGCTGTTAGTGTTGCCTAAACTCACCTTAAATTTGCCATCTGCCTCACTAGACATCTCGCAATGGAATCTACCGCATGAAATAAAGCTAGCTGACCCTAATTTCTACCAAGCCAATCCAATCGACGTCGTCCTAGGTGCAGAAATCTTTTTCGACTTGTTCAAGCCTTCGGGAAGAATCCCTCTTGGTGATTCACTGCCTGTTCTTGTCAACTCCGCTCTTGGATGGGTAGTTTCGGGAAAGGTCACAAACTTCAACGCGGTCAGCCCTGTGGTATCCAACCTTGCAACCGTAGCAGAGGTCTATCAGCTCATGCAGCGATTCTGGACCATCGAAGAAGAAGATTCAGCCCCTTGTGTGTCGGTGGAAGAAGCAGCCTGCGAGCAACACTTTGTTCGAACCGTCCGACGTAATCCAGAAGGTCGCTACGTAGTGCGACTGCCCCTCAAAGAATCCGTATCCAGCATTGGCGACAATCGTAACATTGCTCTACGTCGATTCCACATGATAGAATCTCGCTTGAAACGAGACAAGGATCTACGAGCTGAGTATCAGGATTTCATGACACAATACGCCGCCCTCGGTCACATGCAACGAGTAGACCATACTTCTCATTCCATCCCGCAGTACTACCTCCCCCATCACGCAGTTATTCGAGAAGAAAGTTCTACGACAAAAGTGCGAGTTGTCTTTGACGCCTCCTGCAAATCGGTGACTGGGAAATCGTTGAACGACGTACTCATGGTTGGCGCAGTCATCCAAGACGACCTGCGAGCCATTATCTTACGAACTCGAATCAATGCCATTTTGCTTATCGCCGACATTAAACAGATGTATCGGCAGATCCTGGTAGACGAACGTGATACGCCTCTTCAACGAATCCTCTGGCGAAACTCACCCGACGAACCCATCAGCACTTTTGAGTTGAGAACTGTGACGTACGGTACTGCTAGCGCACCTTTTCTAGCTACTAGGACACTACAACAACTGGCAGACGATGAAATGGCGGATTTTCCAGTGGGTGCAGCAGTTCTCAAAAGAGATGTCTATGTCGACGACCTAGTGACCAGCGGCAAGACTCCCGAAGAGCTGATAGAAGTGCGGAATCAACTCGATCAGATGTGCAGGCGTGGAGGTTTCGAGTTTCGCAAATTCGCGTCAAATATGGAAACTGTTTTGGAGGGCATACCTTCCGAAAGACGGGCGCTGCAGTCTTCAGTTGAGCTGGCTGCTGATCAGTGCATCAAGACCTTGGGATTGCACTGGGAGCCAGCTTCGGACCACTTTCGCTTCCAAATAAATCTACCCAAACAATCGCAGTCCACTCAAATCAGCAAGAGATTGGCCCTTTCTCAGATCGCGCAGCTCTTCGATCCTTTAGGCTTGGTTGGACCAGTCATCGTCACAGCAAAGGTGTTTATGCAGACTCTATGGAGCCTCAAATCCGACGACGGCAAGGCGTGGGGATGGGATCAACCATTGCCACCTTCTCTAGCTACATACTGGCAAGACTACTACTCGCAGCTGCCACTTCTGGAGCAGCTTCGAATTCCTCGCTGTGTCGTGCTGCCACATTTCGATTCAATCCAACTGCATCTGTTCTCTGACGCTTCGGAACAGGCCTATGGGGCTTGTGCATATTTTCGATCAACGGACCCCTCTGGTGCTGTTTCAGTCGGCCTGGTTACTGCCAAATCGAAGGTGGCTCCACTGAAAAGGCGCAGCATTCCTCGGCTTGAACTTTGCGGAGCACTCGAAGCCGCCCAGCTATACCAAAAAATCTCCTCAGCCTTCGGTCGGAAATTTCAAACGTTTTTCTGGGTCGATTCAACAACGGTGCTTGCTTGGCTAAAGGCGAGTCCATCAGTTTGGACAACATTTGTCGCTAACCGGGTCTCCAAGATCCAACTTGCGACGGACGGTACCACCTGGAGGCACGTATCTGGTCAACAAAATCCAGCCGACCATCTCTCGAGAGGCATCGACGCAAAAACATTGATTTCCTGCAGACTCTGGTGGCAAGGACCTGATTGGCTGCGCTCAGATCAATTTGTGGAGCAAACATCACCATCATCTTCGTTTGAAACTCAGCTGGAGTTTCGAGCATCTAAACCCGCTGGACTTATGACCACCACCACAACAACATTCCTGGATTCCTACATTGAACGGTTTTCGAAGTTTCAAACAATGCTGCGCGTGACAGCCTTCTGCATTCGATTTTGCCACAACGCTCGAAACAAGGAGCCGAATCGACGGCTCCATGCTTTCCTATCGACCACAGAACTCCGGAAAGCCGAAACAGTTCTCATCCGTTGGGTGCAAGCTCAGGAATTTCCTGACTATGTTGCAGCACTTCGAGCGTCCAAGCCAGCGCCCGCTAAATCAAGACTTCGTTGGTTCACTCCTTTCTTGGATTCGGAACAGGTGATGCGGGTAGGAGGAAGAATCGACCGATCGCCACTGAACTATGATACCAAGCATCAAATCTTACTTCCGTACCATCATCGTTTCTCTTCGCTACTGGTTGAGTGTTACCATGAAAGACATTTGCATGCTGCTCCACAACTACTCATGGGATTACTCCGTTTAAGGTACTGGATCATAGGGGCCAGAAATTTGGCCAAATCCATCGTCCACCGCTGCATAATTTGCGTCCGAGCTCGCCCTCAATTGGTGGAACAATTTATGGCAGAGCTCCCGAAGGAACGCATTGTCGCCACCCGTCCTTTCACTGTTACGGGAATTGATTATTGGGGTCCTATTCTGCTGAAACCGCCGCATCGCAGATCCGCTCCAATCAAATCATTCGTAGCGGTGTTCATTTGCTTCAGCACCAAGGCTGTGCACATCGAATTGGTTTTCGATCTTACCACAGCCAAATTTATTCAGGCCTTGCGACGCTTTGTCGCTCGTCGTGGCCCGCCTTCCGACATCCATAGCGATAATGGCCGAAATTTTCTAGGCGCTAAGAACGAGCTTCTTCGACTCCTCCGCAATCCAGAGCACACCGAAAAGCTGGGAATCGAATGTTCGGATTGCAACATACGTTGGCACTTCAATCCGCCAAGAGCATCCCATTTCGGTGGATTGTGGGAATCCGCTATTAATTCCGCTCAAAAGCACTTCATCCGAGTTGTCCGTGATCGTCCGCTGGCCTACGACGATATGCACACTCTCCTGTGCCAAATAGAAAGCTGCCTAAATTCCCGCCCACTCGTTGCATTGAGTGACGATCCGACCGACTACGAGCCTCTTACGCCTGGACACTTCCTAGTCGGCACCTCCTTGAAAGCTGTACCAGACGACGATCTTTCCGAAGTGCAGATACATTCCCTGAAGAAGTGGCAACAGACGCAGAAACTATTCCAGGATGTTTGGCGACGCTGGCACCTGGAATATTTAACAACTTTATCACCAAGGTCAAAATGGATCAACTCACCTGTAACGATAAAGGAGAATCAGCTGGTCCTACTCAAGGAAGAAGGCATTCCACCCATTCGCTGGCCAACCGCAAGAATCAGTAAGATTCATCCCGGCGAAGACGGAATCACCAGAGTGGTCACTCTTCAAACTCCCAAAGGGTCCTGCACTCGACCGGTGGCGAAAATTTGTTTGTTGCCGATTGCACCACCACCGGAGGAATCAACTATCACCGCCGGCGCTGAGCAACCAACAGCAAACATAATTTGGAAGAAATGCTAAAATTGGATTCCGGTTCCAGCTGAAATGTACTTTTCAAGGCACATTTTAGTTTGGACCAGACACATCAGCACCAGAACAATCCACAACAACGAAAGCGAAGTTCCACTTTATTCCACTGCACCAGCTTCTTTGATTGCTACTAACTGCACTTTACACTATGCGAGGCGCAGTATGGTTGCATCACTAAAACTAATTTGTTGACGAGTTCCACTGAGAGGACCAACACCAATCGCTCCAGTACCGCATCACTTTTCCTAAACCTGGCACTTTCCCACACGATACAAGGCACAATTAAATTTGGACTAGGTGAGTTCCTGTCCAAAGCATATAATTTCATTAAAACGGTGCTACCGGGTTTTAATTTTGCAGGCACTTCAGAACAAAATTTTCTTCGCGCATCACGGACTACACGCTAACTTTTGGCTACCCCTTAACGAATACTTTTGACCCGTTATTCAATAAGACTGGGAGAACTCCTTTTTCCGGATAAAGCCCCTGTACCCTTTAAGGGGTACTCAGCCTGATAACGCTTCAGCGGATGAAAATTACCCCTTATTCCAAATGCTTATGGCAGATGATTACCCCTTATTTGAAAGGCTTCTTGTGGTGGAAATTTTAGGAGCTGCTTATCGGAAATGAATGCTGGGGAATAAATCACAACAAGATATCATAAGTTTCATTTGGTTTATTTAAATGACGAAAATAATTTCAAATTATTTGAAAATTTAAATTTTCCCCTTCTATGCGAATCGACCTTCAATCAGAGGCCTATTTTCGTCGCGCTCATCTGGAACTGCGCAGCTCTGAAATAATAAGATTAATACATTGTAATTCCAAAAAGGAAAGAATACAAATATTTATTCAATCAATTACTTACAATTTTTCTCATCGCTGCTAATTTACCGGACAAATGACAACGTTATGAATGTAACAACATCTGAAACTACCCCTTTGAAGCGGACTCGAGCTTTTCTAAATAAGGGGTAATATTGACCCGACAAAATGACCCGTTATTTGACAGATCGTGGAGGTTCTCAATAACGGGTCAATTTTACGCCTTTAAGGGGTAGCCAAAAGTTAGCGTGTACGATTCGAGACGACGGCAGAAAGTACACGGACAAAACGAAACTACCCACTTGACTACTCACTACTGGGTTGAAGTACATTAAGCCCAAAGTAGGTTGTTTTGGGTGGGTATTTTTGATCTACTAGAGGCTTTGTATCAAAGTACCCACTCACTAGGTACTATTTTTTCCTTTACTGTCCGACATTTTCTTCCATTAAATAGACGCTTCTGGCAAAAGTTCGTGAAAAAGTTTAGGTCGCATCTTATATAGGGAATCTTTCATCTGATTAGCTGAATCTGACATTTGGAGACAAAGTTTTCGGTAAGCATTTTATTGTTTATTTTTCTAAAAAAAAATTTCAAAATACAATAATTTTTCAAAAACAATATTGCATTTTCTTTTTCTTTGTAGATGCAGCAGCCAAACCCGTCACCAGGAAATCTAATTGAAGCAAAATTTGACCCTTCCCCCGAAGTCTTTATGACGAACGACAGCCCCAGCAGTCAACCTAAGTCCCATGCCTCAATACAGGACACTTTCCGGAATCTGCCAATTCCGGCGGGGATCGGCAAAAGCTGCCGGAAGATGGAGAAACTCGTTAAAAGAAATGAGAATTTGGATTCCATGGGGCGATCGGCTTGAAGAGGACCGGTAGTGGCATCGGCATTCCACCCAGTAGCTCCCGCAGCATAGGGGAGAATCCTTTCATCGACATTCGAGGTGATTTTTTTTCCATTTTTCTTAGGAAGTAAACTGTTATTTATGTTTATTTTTTAGCCAACCAAGAACACCTCGATGGACCTGCAAATGGATTTGTACGGATGGAAGAACGATGATTAATGGCCACCAGCTCATCGGGGAAATCTTAATAAGGAGTCCAACACCGAAGGGTTCCGAATCTCGTTCGTCGTGGTCCGATTCGTGTGGACTCCCCGACCACTCCATGGAATCCATTCCTGGTTCAAGGTAAGTTATTGTGATTATTGTAACAAACTGAAATCCGTAATTACGTTTCCTAAATTGTCTGGTTTTTCTTAAAATTGTGCTTCAAAAAAATTGTAAATTTTGCCATAATTTCATTTACTTGATGCCATGTCCATCATAGTACTGATTAGTTCCGACAGAAATATTTAAACTTTACAACTTACCATATTTGTTTTTTTTTTGTTTCAGGAGCTGACAGTCGTAATGAATGCACGGAAATGTTAGTACGGTCTATCATCCGACATACTTCGAGTAAACAAGATCTGCTCATTGCCCATGGAAAGTATTCAACAAAATGAAAGGCAATGAAAAAAGTATAAACGAAAACTATAATCATGTACGAAAAATGGAAATAAATATATTTTTCGATGAAAAACTCTTCATAAAACAACACTTGATCTTAAAGTATCTGAATACCACGCCCAAAAGCATAAAAATATGAATTTTACTGAATTATTTCATTTTTCCCATAATATAACAAACTACATCATTTTCACCCACTGGGACCTTAAAGCGCAACTACCTACTTTTAGGTTGTTGTGCTTTAACCTACTAGTAAGTTCCTGCACTGAAGTGGCGATTTACGTCAAAAGTACCTAGAGTGGGTTGTTTTTTCTGTCCGTGTAAACAAACAACATCTACACGCTCCGAGGAAAAACCACAGTTCTACAATGATTTCTACGCGATGGATGCTGTCAGAAACAGTGTTTCTGAAGGGGCCAGTATGTTCGTGAACACGAAATTGAGTGAGGTGGCGCTATCTGAGTGTGAAGTCCAGCTGGAATTTGATGTTTGGCCGATGAGGCCTGCTGTCAAAGTTTGCGGTAGCAGTTACTAAAAGGGACTAAGACAGTGATAATACTACGAAGAGCAGTTTCCGCCAGGGCTTTTATAAAAGGCCCTTCCGAAAAAATGTGATAGCTTTTTCTCGTGCTGGCAGTCGAAAGATAAACAACAAATTGTGGATATGTGAAAAAGATTCAGAAACAAAATTTATGTGAAGTTTTTAGTTAAGCTGTAAATAGTAAATTAAGAATAAATGTTAAGAAGAAAGGCATTTAGTGAATAAATTTAGATAAACTTACCTGTGATCGTGGAAAATACTTACCGGAACAATAAACTTGTTGGAAACCTGACTTACCTGTTGGAATACTTACCGGAACCTATATCCTGGAAATCCTGGAGACGAGTTTCACCATTCCGAACTGCTGAAAAGTAGAGGTACTTACCAGAAACACTTCGGCTACATCGAACACGTGCGAGAACCCAGGCTGTATCTGAACAATCGGCTTAAAGCATGCGTTACCGGAAATGTTGTGCTTTAAGCTGTAGCGAACCCAACCGACAGTTCGGATTTCATCCCTTCATGCCTCCTGTTTCGAAAATAATTTCATCCTAACTGTCGGCTGCAGGGCGTGACAGTTTTTGCAGGACTGTCACGGGTGACTGTCATGCCCATACCGTACCCATGCCCGATCGTATGCGCTGCTGCTCGGTTTCGAATAGAACGAACGAGCCATCTATTCGCACCGAGCAGCAGCATACGATCAGCGCGTAACGCGATGTGTGGTGCCGGTGCAGGTTAGGCGAAAAGGGAAGGGGAGGGTGATTGGGGTGATCACCACCCGCAGTAGCTTCAAGCAAAAGGAAAATTCATACGTTCGTAACGAAATTAACACGGCCCGAGCGAATCTCGGCTACAGCTGGACAGAGTAAGTAGTACTGTCATGCGAAATTCTACGCATTGAAAACTGTCACGAAGATATTCCCAAAACTGTCACGAAGCTTAACAAATTTTCATACCCACGAGCAAATTCTCGCATGAGGAAAAACGAGGCCTCGCTGTACATCGCACGACCGCTCCTTTTGAAACTGTCGGGGAAGAAATATTCGGCAAGCTTTCATCGAGACGCACGTGCGGCGTTCGCAAGAATACTGTCGTTCGCCAGTACTTTTCGGAAGCCCGGTAGTAGGCCCGTGAGGAACAAAAATTTGATATGTGATGATATGCTTCTAAATAAATTCTACCCGCTCATTTTCAACATCTTTCATTTCATCTAATCTTCTATCCACCTATATAAAAAAAATCCTAATCTTTAGATGTCCCTACTAAAAAAGACATCACTTTTCACCGCTAGGCCGATAAATTAAATCTACAAACATAAATTACGGTGATTAATCCTTCATAAAATACATTTTTTTTTTTGTCGAAAGCTGAAAATAAGTTCCTGTATGGGGCAAAAGGAGAACCCCTGGAGCAGTATAAGCATCAGTGATCGGGGTCGGATTATCGTTTTCTGCCGTAGAATCTAACAGCGTATCCTACTTGATGAAGTGAACTGATACATAGAGCTACAGTTTGAACAGTATCATCTGACGATTTAATCTATTTGTAAAGTGAAAGGAGAAAAACCAGAGGTCTCGAGTTCGATTCCTGGTTGAGGCGATTTTTTTTTCATTTACCATTCATGATCGATGCATTTTGAACTAAACGGTGAGTCGTAGATTCATCAAACAAATAAGTAAAAAAAAACTAATGTCTGTTTGTAGAGTACAAACAGTTCACACAAGCTGATGCATTATGTTTCTTCTTTGTTTGGCGGATGATGCTACTAGCCATATGATGCAACAATTAGAATAATCTATCACAAATGGTAAACGAAATAAAAAATCACCTCGACCAAGAATCGAACTCGAGTATACTGATTACCTCTCCGACACCTTACCAATAAGCTAAATCGTCAGATGAAAACTAGTCAAGCTGAAGCTCTATAACTCAGTTGATTTCATCTAGTTGCTGCTAGATTATACGGCAGAAAATGCTCATCGTGCCCCGATCAATGGTGTTGTATTCGCCCCGAGTCAATAAGTTCAAGAAAAAACGCTTTTTAAAATTAATGTTGCTGAAAATTGAGGAACAATGTTGCTCATGTTGCACTATGTTGCTCAAAAATTATAATATTTCCGTCACTTGAGAACCTTGTTAGTTATTTTTTATATTTCTGTAAAAATGATAAGCAGATTTCTTTTTTTGCTGAAAAATTAATAGTATAGAAAGTACAACACTGTTCCTCATGATTTTTTTTTTTTAGAAAATACGTATGTCGTCCTGGGGGATGAGTGACCGGCCTACAAAGATGAATCCATTTGAGGAACAGTCAAATGAGTATGATGAACCAAAAGTCTTCACAGTCATAGCTTCACGCCTTATAACGATGACGAATAGCAGCCCTGGCTATAATATTCTCTTATAAACTGGCGCCATAAGAAAAATTATTGAAATTCATGACGCAAATGAATTCTTCAGATGAACACCCACTTCAATGAGAGTTTGTTTGGATTTCATATAAGAGTCTTATGATAACTGAAAATGTTATTTTACTGGGAATATTTTTAGGAACACTCAATTTATTTTCTAGTTCATTTGTTTACAATAACATCATGATTCACACGATTCCAATAAAATCAACATGCTGAAAAGTAAACAAAAACAAAACTGTGTTTGACAAATAATTTGAACGTTTACAGAAAATAAAATAACCATTCAGAATAATAAAAATCACATTTCACTTTTTTGAAAACCAATGGCCCAATCAATAATGATTGACGGGTGGAATTATCGACATAAGATTCTATTCCCGGCTGGCACTAACAAGCTTTCTAATCACTGGCATTGTTCTTCCAGCGAAACCGCGCTGCACATGCCTGAAAAAATACAAATAAAACATATGCCACATCCTACCACAGCACCAAGCAGGATGGGAACAATCGGCCAGTAAGGATATTGTCGAATGATGTACCTAGTGCCTGTGTGAATATGTTAATCGGCATTAGAAAAAAAACACATTTATTTGTTTCCAACCCCCGGAAAACAACCAACAAGATGTCCGGCAGTAGGGGAGAGTGGGGATACTTGATCCTCTTTTCTTGTTTTCACCATATCTTTTTGGAAAAATTTGGCAACTCGCCGTCTTTGACATTTTCTGACAGCGTGTAACTTCAAGTTTCTATGCTCCAAAAATTAGAACGATACTTGAACCCGTTGATGAACTAGAAGCATTTTCGTGGAAGTAAAAAAATTGCGATTTTTCTGAAGTTAGAGGAGACTTAATCCCCTATTGAAGGAGACTTGATCTTTTATTCAGGAAGCCCTAATCCTCGAATAAAAATCAAACAAAACCCCAAGATAGAATGTTAATTGACTATTTTGGTCATGTTTGTTCTCATTTCACAATTTATAGCAGACATAAGAAGAAAATTCTATAACTTTGTCTCAACGCTAATAACATTGCATACTTAAAGGCGCTATTTTTTATAATTAAGAGAAAATCAATTATTTTTGCTCTTTTCTTCAGATAATTGTGTGATAAATATTAGTTTTTGGATAAATATTAGTAATTTCGTAATCAGCAATCATAACGATCAATTCAGAAGAAGAATATGCCGTTTGGAAGGGGGATCAATTGTACCCATAATCAACATTTTAGAAAACTTTTTCTAAAAAAGTTGAGAGTTTTCCATTGCTTTGAAAATATGGCATTATGAAGTTCATTCTACGCTCGAACGATTGATACATTGGAACAAATTTTTTTTTTTTCATAATTTTCCCATGTAAGGAACATTTTAAAGTGATGAAAAAAGATCTACAAGTTACATTCTGTGAAATTTTTCAAACAAAGTTCAATTACTCAAACAATTATTTTGTTAAAATTTTTTAAACTGCAAGCGTTGTTATTTTGCTCATTTTGGCACATTTTAGTTAAGGAATCAAGTATCCCCAAGGATCAAGTATCCTCATTTTCCCCTATATGTAAACCGGCAACAGAAAATAGTTTCTCGTTTCTCATTTCCATCCTATTCCCATTCCATTCCCATTCCATTCCCATTCCATTCCCATTCCATTCCCATTCCATTCCCATTCCATTCCCATTCCATTCCCATTCCATTCCCATTCCATTCCCATTCCATTCCCATTCCATACCCATTCCATTCCCATTCCATTCCCATTCCATTCCCATTCCATACCCATTCCATTCCCATTCCATTCCAATCTCTTTCCCATACCATTCCCATCTCATTCATATCCCATTTCCTTCCCATTCCATTCCCATTCCATTTCCATTCCATTCCCATGCCAACTAAAGACAAAGGAGGATGAAGAAAACCAAACGAGAAGATCGAGCGTGGCAGAAAGATTATGACGATAATCCTTCGTTTGCTAACTGACTCAGTTATGCATAAAATGTATTGCGGTTACACCTTCAGCATAACTTATCGGCTGTTGCTCAAAATTTGCTTATACGCTATTCAATTTTGGGTAACTTTGGGTTGTCGATATACAAATCTGAACTTAAACTCGATTATTCAGCTCAGTATAAAAAGTTTGCTGTTGTTGAAATTAAAGAGAAAGGGGATGTCAAAACTTTTTGCGCGACCCCGTCAAAAAGTTTGCTGCAAATAATTTTTAAATTTGGCAATCGATAGCAGGAAAAATCATTTAGTGAACGTAGTTTGAAGTATTTATTGGTTGGCTTATTTATTTATTTTGAGCCCTCGTTCGTGTGTGCATCGAAAATTGTTGACAAAAGTCTGGTAAGTAAAGGTAAAAACATCTGTCGGGTCTGATTCGGAGGAAAGCTTTCAGAAGTATTCAAAACGGTTCCGCTTCTAAATAGTTTTCATTTTAGGTGTTCAGCTGGCAGACTCTTCGGAACCGAAATGTCGAAGAAAAATTTCAAAATATTAAAATTCTATCGACTGGATGGGTAATGAATAAATTGATTTTCGGCGATTTCAGTCACGAAAAAATCATAAAACGATTTTTATTTCTTCATCCGACGTTTCGGCATTTATTATGCCTTTTTCAAGGAGTCTATTAACATAACAAAATTAATGATGTGTTTAAAAAGGTGTTACAATAAATGGTGTACTTACTGAAATTTCTCGTTTTAATTGTCCAAAAAGTTTTTTGAATCTGCTAAACTGTCTAATCGGGAAATGTAAGTCCAGTTGTCTGTGGTGTATAACAAAAATATTCAAAGTTGAGCTTTCTACTTGCCGCATGCAATCTTCTTTGAAATCTGTTCTACTTACTATTGATCTGGTTGCGATGGATATAACACTTTGCAAGTTTTGAATACGAAAACGGATATAAAATGATTTGCAATATTTTGGATGTTGTTTTTCACTTAGCCACTACTGATGTTTGTTGTATTTTGTGTGTTTGTTGTATTTTGTATGTTTGGTGTATTATTATGTGTATTGGTGTGTTTTGGTTTGTTTTTGATGGAGTTGAAAATGCCGGCGTAGATGACACTGAGCCCTTCAGTATCAGTCTTCTTATTGACCGTGTTGCCATTCCTCGCGATGTGACACATTTCTAATGTTTGTAGACCGGAAGTGAAATTGTGACGATCAATTATCCTCGTGCCGTTCAAATCAAAAGAGTGATCGTGTTTTATGCTGTGATGAAGTAATGCAGTTTGTCCATTTAAATTTGCCATTCGCGGGTCCTCTTTATCCACTCCTTCGCTCCGCAGTTTGTCTAACGCCTTTTTATTCGATTTGTGTCCGCCAATCCGTTCCTTAAGTGTATTTGTTGTCATTCCAATGTATTGAGAATCGCAGTCATTGCAAGGAATCGAGTAAACGACGTTTGAAAAATCGTCCTGGTGTACCGGATCCTTTACTTTCGTAAAAATCTGCTTTATTTTAGAAATCGTTTTCGTAGCTAACTTAATCGATGAATAGTCTGTTTTTAGGAATTTTCCGATTTTGTCGGTTAATCCAGGAATGTATGAGATGGATTTGTATTTGCATTGCTCAGTTTCAATCAAATCCACTGTCTTTTTACATTTTCGACTGTTAATTAACCTATGTCGCAGTGAAACAGGATAATTGTTTAGTTTGAGATGAGAATCCATTAGTTCGATTTTGGTTTTCTCATCTACTTTCGGAGATAGTCGATCAACACGACTGATGAAGTTTTTCGCGACGTTAATTTTCTGGTGAAGTGGATGAATTGACAAATAATCCAAAAAGCGGCCACTAGCGATCGGTTTTTGATACCAGCTTGTTATTATTGTCTGATCTTCTTGTCGTGTGAGAAGCATGTCGAGAAACGGTATCTTCCTGTTCATTTCCTTTTCACACGTGAATTGTATATGTTGATTATAACTGTTGAACTTCTCAACGACGTAATCCAGCTTGGATGGTGGAATAGCTGTGATGAGATCATCTACATATTTATTTATGAAAGGCAGAGTAAAGTCCAAACTCGGTACCACATTCTTTAGTAGACCTTCCATAACTAGATCTGCTAGTATTGGAGATAAGGGGTTTCCCATGGCCGTTCCAAATATTTGCTTGTAGAATTTGTTGTCGAACCTGAAGAAACTGCAGTCGAAACAGAACTCTACAATTTCCAGGAAAAGGTCTAAATTTATATTGTTGGCATTATCCCGAATGTCATCCCAGTTGTAGATAATATCATGTAGCACAAGATCCTTTGGGATGCATGTAAATAAAGACACTACATCTAGTGAAATAAGAATGTAATCTTCAGGAAGTGTCATGGTGCCGATAAAATCACAAAATTCGAAAGAGTTCATGATATTGTAAGAGCTCTTAATGGAATTTTGGATTATTTTGCCTATAAACTTCGACAAATTGTAGGAAGGAGCAGTGATGTTTGGGACAACCGGTCGTAGTGGTAACTCTGGTTTGTGAGCTTTGGGAAGTCCGTAAATCCTAGGGCAAATCGAATTATTCGCTGTCAGCCTGTGCTTCATTACCTTGTCGATCAGATTTAAATCTGCCAGTCGTTTTATTATTCGATTGTTGGCTTTTTCAAAACCGGTAGTCGGATCTTTGTTGAGTAAACTATACGTTTTATCATCGGAAATGAGTTTTAACATTTTTGTTTTGTAGTCATCCAACAGCATAATTACAGTTTTATTACCTTTATCTGATTGAGTGATGTTCGGATTTGATTTTAAAAACTGTTGGGTAATTTTCCGGGCCTTATCACAGAAAACAGTTGTGGCGTTTCTGTATGAGCAAAGATTATTCGACTGATAAATGTGGTTTTGAATAATATTTGCAACCCCGCATCTATTTCTATTACGAATTGAAATATTTTTGTTAGATTCAAGAATCAATTCGATATCTGCAATGAGATGAAAAATCTGCACGTCGTGTAATTGTTTAATGGGAAGTGCAAACTTCGGGCCAAGACTCAATAGGGTTAGCGTCTCAGGCGGTGGCTCTATCGGTGTAGCATTATGAATTGCTTTCGGGTTTTTGTTTGGAATAACATTTTTCGGTTCTAGAATCTGAGAGAATTTCTTTTTAGTTACGGCTGTTTGCTGACTCAGATTTTTCTCGTAAAACTTGTCTTGGTTAGAGAAAAAGGAAGAACAAATTTCATCTGGGACGACAGCATTCATTCGCGCAGCGACAGCAGCTTTGTGGTGTTGAAGAGTGCGAATTTTGAAATAGGTGTGTCTTATTTCAATATTCAAAACAGATTTCTTGAACCTTTTGATACATCCTTCTAATCTCGGCAGGTAGGGGCTGTTTTCTTCTAATAGTGGCAAAATGCATTGAAAACTATTGCTAATGTGTTTTGGGAACATTCCATTTTTACGGCAGCGTAATAAAAAAGACTTTCTGCTGCTCGTGACTGAAATCGCCGAAAATCAATTTATAAATTTCAAAATATTTAGAACGGATCTGAGCTGACCGAAAAGAGCAAGATCCGGGAACAGTTGGTTCGGCAGCTTACAGTGCTGTGCACGGTACCCGAAGGCCAACATTGAGTCTCAAGTTTTCGAACTGACGGCAATGGAAGAGGTCATTATTTTTGTCTCCGAGGCAGTAATCGTTGACTCGCCGGATTATCTTCATTTGGAGTGAAAGTTGCGCTTTGAGTGTTAGGAGAATTAAACAGGTATGGAATTCTTCATTCTTTAAATTAAGTCAAAAATCAGATTCTAAAATACTGATTGTAACTGTATCAGCGTTGGTACTATCTAAAATTTTACTATTTATCAATTCTGAAATTCAAATAGTACCAAGAAACTGGATCAGAAATCTGCATATTGATTGTTATAACTTTAATCTGATTTCGAATTCCCAATTCAAAGCAGGATGGTTCCAATTTGGCCATGTCCGTACTCGAGAGGCGTGCATGATGGAACTATTCCACGCATCGTAAGATTGGTCATCATTCGGCTAAGTAAAAAGGATTCGTGTTACCATCAGTGATGGATTCGGTGGCCAATCAGAAATTTCGAAAGCGTGGCATAATGAGCTTGTTGAAAAAATGGTAAGACACTTGAAATTAGTTACTTTCATTTGTTCTGACTTTCCAATTTGTTTTTTCGAACTGCAGCATGGATGTTTGATGAGGCGAACCCGGACTAAGAGACTATAGATCTGAAATTTTTTAAGATAATCCGGGCATCGTCACCCAGTGCAAACTTCGACGGACGGTCATCGAACAATTCAGCAAAAATAAGTAGGTCTGTTGCTTCCATTTTTTTCCTTATTACATTAATTTGTTGTTGTTTTTCAGGAAAGATGGGCTTAACGGATCTCTGGTGTCACGTGAACCCGAAATCGTACTGTGCCTGACACCAGTGGTGTTGGGTTTCGGAAACTTCGAAACCAAACTGGAAATGAGGAGGCGATTTCTGACTAGCCATGCCATGTATTGAGTTTGCTGCCAGAAAAAAGTTGGCTATCGAAGGCCAGAAAAAAGTTGGCTAAAATGAAATAAAAAAAAAGTTCCGGCACATGGATGACCGATCTAATACAGAATAGACAATAAATATCGTTTTGCTACGCATGAGAATTAATTTTTGTTTTTTTTTTGAGAAATTTCATTAATTTTTAATTTTCTAAACTAATTCTGAAAATGCATGGGCATCCCCATGTCAAAATATACAGAATTGAGCAACTGGCCGAAAGTTTTCAAATGTATAAAAGCTCTTTGCTCACGCTCTGCGTAAAGCGCCCAAACATAAAACTAAGTGGAGACACTTTTCTCTGTATGGATTTTTATACAGAACAGAGTAACTTTGTTTACCGTGTAAGTAAACGGACTGGCAAGTCGAAATAAGAATGTTGCGTTGGGTTCGATTCCACTATTTTTTTTTTATTTTAAGATAAGTTATCCAAAAGGATGAAAATCCCTTAAAATGTTTTTCTTGTTTCGCTTGAAAGTAGTGGCCATTCATCTTTTTACTTGGAAGCTCGAGTCTTCATGCCAGTAGTGCTTTTCCAATCATATCATCTTTGGTACACTTTTCAACGCATTTTCGGCACAGTGAGCCGAGTGGCATAGAAATTTTGCAAACTCTTTTTTGGGTGTGGTTAGTGACTGATGGAATGAAGGTATATATTTGTTCACAATGCCGGTTTTTCTATTTTTTATAAGAACTTGAAAATAAACAAAATTGATAGAATTTTATAAAACTCTTATGAAAAATAAGTTTCCAGTTTTTCAAGTTGATGGAAAGAATTAGAGAAACATGAGATATCAAAGAAAGAAGGAACGTTAGCCGTAAATAACATAAATTTTTCGAAAAAGATACAACAGCTCACCTACGGGGCTTAAACCCGCAATTTCCGCTTCAATAGAGACGCGTTAGCCAAGTACGCTACGGTGAACGTGACGAAACAGGCTCTAGCATGCGTTTCCATGTCGACTGCTGAATCTTCTATATCGATACAATCCATGTATATTAGACTGGCCCAAATTTGTATGGGATGATTTTTTCAACATTTTTTTCAACGCGGCACCCCCTAGGTTGGTGCATTTAGGTGAAAAAATGACTTTCTGAATGTTTCAGGTCATTTGGAAGAAGCACGAGCTGGCGCAAAGGACTTGAAATTTGTATGGAGATTTTCGGCAAAATGTATGAAAAATCGACATACTTTAACTCGTTGCGTTCTAAAGTATTTTTCCAGTATGCTAGAAAGCTCAGAATTTCAGGAATTGTAACTCAAACAATGACAAACAAGTTTGTAGAAGATTGTGACGCGATACGAGTTGACTGTGATGAGTTATCCGCAATTAAATGTGTGATTTTTTTTTCGCATTTCATTGATATATCGTGAACGGTGTATGGGCTAATAATCGCACTAACTTGATCGCGTCGTCGCACAATGCAGCAGTTTATAGTTTTTCAAACCTTTCTTTCATTTTTTGCAAAGATATTTGTTATAAAATAAACTACAACTTTGCCGAAGACACAAACTATCTATGTGTAATCCTCATTGTGTGACAATGCGATCAAGTTAGTACTATTAATCCACCTATGCACCGTTCACGATATATCGATAAAATGAGAAAAAAATCACACATTCAATTGCGTATAACTCATCACAGTCAACTCGTATTGCGTCACAATCTTTTACAAACATGTTTGTCATTGTTTGAACTACAATTCCTGAAATTCTGAGCTTTCTAGCATACTGGAAACATATTTTAGAACACAAAGAGTGAAAGTATGTCGATTTTTCATACATTTTGCTGAAAATCTCCATACAAATTTCAAGTCCTTTGCGCCAGCTCGTGCTTCTTCCAAATGATCTGAAACTTTCAGAAAGTCATTTTTTCACCTTAATGCATCAACCTAGGGGGTGCCGCGTGGAATATAAGGATTTTTTTTATGGGCCAGTCTAATGTATATCTTGCATGTGTTCTTTGCCCACTATTGATCTTTGTTGTTTCTCTATCACCAAGCGCTAATGCGTTAAAAGTTCTTCAAAACTAAGTATTCTTTTCTAAGTATTCCAACAAATGATCGGATATAAAGTACGGCAAAAACGATAGAAATAAGTCGTTTAAAAACTTCAGTAATGTATGCAGATAGAGAAAGTTGTGTGAAACTCACTTTTGATCAAAATTTAAAACCATATTAATGATCACGCCAGGCGTTAAGAATGTCTTGAATTTTAACAGTCAAGCGAAATGTCAGCTGCCGAAACACGTCAGCTGTCGCTAAATACCTCCCCTTTGCAGGCGGGCACTAAAAAGACTTGCTCATGGATATGACGGGGGTTTCCCAGCTAATGACAGACAGCCAGCAGCTACGCAATGATAGTGTTCCGGAACGTTTTTGTCGTTGGAGTATGTTGTTGTTGTTTTCAGAAGGGAGGGCGATCATGCTGAACGGAAATTTCACGGCTCAGGCGACTGAAATTAGCATAACAGCGATAGTAAATTTAGTCATTTGTACAGCTCAATTGGGTTATTCACCTGCCTGTCGCCAAATTTTGCAGCACTGCTTTCTCGAACAGTAAATAATAATAATCCTAGGGGCCGTTCACATACCACGTGGACAACTTAGGGGGGGGAGGGGGGTATGGAAATGTCCACGCTTGTCCACGGAGAGGGGGGTAGGGGTTTGGGTCATGTCCACGTGGACATACTTACTTTCAAAATATTTTCTAAATGTGAATAAATATTAAGATGTTTAAATCAAAATCTTAAAATTGCAAAGCTTTCCAGTTTAAGTTTTAACAATTAGTTGCTGCTAGAAAGCAAGTAATAAATATGATAATTTAGAAATCATATATTTATATCCGGAAATCCTTATTGGTTTTTTTTTTCAAAATCATCCATTTCAATAACAAAGAGGAAAAAAGTGGTGTTTCTAACTATCAAATTATTGGTATTTAAAAAAAAACTATTTCAAATCTGTCCACGTGGACATCCGGGGAGGGGGGTAGGGGTTTGCCAAATGTCCACTCTTGTCCACGGAGGGGGAGGAGGGGGTCAAAAATTTCATTTTTCTGTCCACGTGGTATCTGAACGGCCCCCTATGAGTCTCGCTTTGTTGTATCGTTCTTTATTTGATTTTTATTAATGATCGAATTAGTTTGTGTTACTTTGAGAGCCGTTATCAGTAGTGTTATAACTTCAAATTATTAAAACCGAGTTTTAAAAAAAGTTTAAATTTCAGGAGGTTGGACGGTTTTTGGAACATTTCATAAAAACGAATTGTTCCACTAACCCTCAATTCGAAAGTTACGATCTCTATCGCCAACTTTTACGATATGAAAATGTATGTACCGCTTGATTGATTGATGATTTATTTTCGAGTTGCTCGTAGCCACAACATTGTGACGGCGCTCGATCGAGTGCTAACATTAGACCAATACGGAGGATTATGAATTGAGTGAATTCCGGATGGACAGCTGATCTCACCTTCAAAGCAAGCGTCCTGTGCGGGAATTTTCTCTCCTCTTCGGCGCTGCGCCCTTCGAAAAAGATTGATGGCCAAATTGGCAATTCATGATGTCGTTGGCTATAATCTGGCCACAGGGGGAATTTGAATTTGTTCGCAAGATACCGAAAGCGCAAACTTTAAATGCCAGCGAAGAGGATCGGAGAAAGATCAGCTGGATCAGAGAGAAAACCGTCAATTGCAGTGAAAACCACCCATCCAGGTGACATTTCTAAGCTGCCATTCATAGCGCTACATAGAAATAATAATGCACGCGAGACGGCTGAATTTCAGTGGTTCTCATACTTGCAATATATTTTTATCCATATACCAAATTGGTTGTTTTTTAAGAAACACTGAGAAGCACCAACCTTTCAGCTAGAAAACAACATAAGCTCTTGTTTTCGACCCAGCTAGAGCTCCCTGCTGGAACTATCCCGAACGTTGCGAGGTGGTTGCAGCTCCGTGTTGCATTAGATTTTCAAGAAAACTCACCCTACTTCCACTTGCACTTTTTACCTTTCCCGAGACGAGGGGCCCCAAAGTTGCTAGAAATGTCGAGCATCTCCCCGCATTCGCTCCAGGGCATCGTATCGTGGTGACAGGAAGAAAAACCTTGATTTATGACATTAACCTTGGCATTTAACGTCTTCTCTAGCGAGTTTCGGCTTGGTCCAGCTGCTGTCTTTCGTGGACTTTTATTGGTTTCTTTGAGTGGTTGTTGGCGGTGGTTAAAGGGCTTTGGATGCTGGCTGCATTTCTGCAACTGACTGACTTTCGGAGAAAGTTTAACCCAGTGCTGTGTGGCGGATTGATCTGTTGAGAGGTTTTTTTGTCGCAGTCTCTTGAAATATATTACGGAGTGAGCGCTATGTTGATTGTTGGAAATTATTTCCTCTAATAGCGAATGCAATCAGCAGGTACCTTCTTGATGGGTGGTTTATACTGGAACTTCGAGGGAGGATCGTCTTTTTTGTGGGAAGAGTATTCATGAGACTGGTCAGAATCGGGCCTATAAATAAATAAAACGGTTTTATATTCTTGTTGGGCCTTATTACAACTGTGCAAATTTGGGTGGATCTAGGATTTGAAATGGGCTGTAGCATTGCTGTAGGAACGGGGGATGTTTTGGGAGTTAAACTACCCCATGAGGGTCCAAAAAATGTCAACCAAAATGTTCTTCTCTAAACTCAAAATTTTATATTCATAATCATATTTTTATGAACAACTAAAGTTAATCAAGAGTAACAATCTCGACTCAGAACTAAGACCAAAACCTCGAAACCTTATCCCAGGTCCTCAATTCTACTGTGGATTTAAAAAAAAAATCTCACTCGTTTTAAGAAACTTGAAGACTGTACTCGAAAAAAGCTATCAAAAGTTATTGACATAATAAGTTGGTGCATGGATTTTGGGTATTGTCCTTAGTTTTCAATATCGAGTTTACAATAAGATTACTCTCACCAAGGTTGCCTGATTGAATTATTTGCAAAATCAAAGCAAAATTTAAATAGCGTGATAAAAATTTCATATTTTGCGTCTAAAACCATTTTATTAACAAAGTTTATCCAAATAAACTGGCTGATGTGTTTCGATGAAAACGAACTTATTTTCGGGTTTTCTCTTCTTGATGTTAATTGAAGAATTTCTAAATTTGTCTAGATATAGCCCAAGTTTTTAGTTGTTTTTTTTTTCGAGCTCGTCAAATTTATCGAAAACAATTCAAATAATTTTCAGTTTTCGAAAGAAGATGAAAATTTTTCAGCGCTCCAGTGTTAAAAGCTGATGACTGGTAGCTACAATACTAAGCAAGGTGGAATCTGAACTATCATAAAAAAAATTACTCGTGGAGGCAGGGTTGGTCGGCTCTTCTCAAACAACAAAGAGCCGGGAGAAACCAACACTGTTTTCAGTTCGGCTTCCGAGTGTAATCCTCTTTCGCTGATCGTGCTCCACTCGTTACCCGAGTTTACACGAGCTGTAAGTGACTCGGACGGCAAGTGTGAGAGCATTTGCATCCGAGTGGGAGAAAGAGACTTCTAAACAAAGAGCGCCCTGTGTTTCAGTCATACACCTCAGAGTAAAGAAGAAAAAAATTATTTAGACTCCCACCACACAACGTAGAAAAAATATAAACAATTTCTACTCCGCTACCATGCCCACTGCTGTTAGCTGTTTTGAATTCTTTTTTTTTTTGCAAAAGGTAGCGTTCGAAGAAGAGGTGACAGGTGGTTCATCAAAAAATCAGGACACCGCGAAGAGCAAAAACCAGGATTTTTCAGGACCCCAGTAGATTGGTGGAAATGAAATGCAGCTCTTCTTAGATTGCATAAATTAAGGCGAAATAGCGGTGCAGTATACGCCTTAATTTATGCAGCAGAAGAGATATGAAGCTAGGTGGCTTTAGTTTATATCGAAAAACAAAGAGACGAACCAACAAAAGTTGAAAATCTCTATAATAAAGACAAAAAAAAAAAAAAATATATCGAAAAAAACCGTTCAAATATCATCTGAACCGAAGATTACCATTGGTTTAAGAGGTTAAACTGTTTTTATTACAAAACCAATTGCAATTAAGATCAGTAAAGTGTTCTACAATAAACTCGGATTAAAGTAAGAAGTCTAGATGTTGCTTGCTTCACAGTCTAAATCCAACTGTCTATTTATTTGAATTCCGTTCTTATCGATGTCGTGCAATCAAGAAACATATGCTGCCTGTACTCGGTCAACGAGTTTGTCAAACATGAGACACGACAGTTCTCCACCCTTTAAGTTAAAAATGATCCCTAAGCATTTATTCAATTCAAAATCTTGGCTTTTCTCTTACATCTAACACTATCCTGAAATAAAACTTTAGTTTGAAAAATTCCGTTTATCATCTACACCATTTAATGTTGGCTACCGATGTCCATGACTCTCTTTCGATGGGTTAGCGAGTTCATTGAGCTGTTTCCTCCGTTTTATGCGCTCGGACCTTCTAAAGCCTGTAATGAAAGGATCAGATCTTGATTGGCATTCCCCTAAAATCGAAGTTTTTGTATTGGTTTCTTCGGGAAAACCTAAAAAATCAGGTTCATCATCGTCTTCACATCGTCTTTTCAAATTAACAACTTTGGTTATTGAATTTCGTTGGTTACCCGGATCAGATCTGATTCTCAGTTGATCTCTATGCGCTGACAAAATATGGTCTTTAACGGAAACTTGAAATACATTTAACGAGCATCGCTTAACAAAAACTGCTTCTAACCATCTTTCATTACTCTTCCTTGGATTGCGATACCACAGTAGGTCACCAGGTTTCAGATTATCAACTTCATCAACTAAACGGATAACAACTGGTTTTGATTCATCAACAGTTGTCGTCTTGGGCGGAGCTAAATTACATTTATAATGACTTTTAGGATTGATTAAATCCAATAGCATCTTCGGTTTATACTTGAATACATGCTCAGAGGGCAAAGTTCCACTCTTTGTTAGACAACTATTTCGATAGTTCATTAAAAAGTAATTTATTTGTTCGTCCAAATCAAGACACTTTGTTTGAGAATCTAGCAGGAATTTTTTGAAAACTTCCTTGACCGTACGAACTGTTCTTTCTGCTTGTCCATTACTCTGAGGATGATATGGAGGACTTTTCAAGACATTTATTCCTTGCCTGGCCATGAAAGAAGCGAATTCGGTCGAATTAAACGGGGGGCCACCATCCGTCACCAATACATCCGGCAAGCCAAATCTAGCGAAAAGATTCATAAATTTTTTTAACACTTTCTTTGTATCGGTGCCGTATTTCATATGATCTATTTCCACCCATTTCGAAAAGCTGTCAATAATTAACAAGAACACTTTTTCATTGAAATAAAAGAAATCTGCGTGAATACGGCTAAAAGGACGCGATGTAGGGTTCCATGATGATGTTATTTGTTTTTTTGGAACAATTAATGTCCTATTACAAATATCGCAGTTCTTTACATGCTGTTCTATGTCAGCATTAATACCAAACCAGAAAACTTTTCTACGGGCAAGTTGCTTAATTTTCACAATTCCAGAGTGATTTGCGTGCAGCAACCTTAAGGTTTTTAATTGTAAAGATTTTGGCACAACTATTCTGTTTTTAAAAATCAGGCAACCGGAAAATATTTCAAAATCATTAGATTGGGCTTTAACATCTATGAACTTTTTTTCCACACGATCTGGCCAACCATTCTGGAGATATCCAATGATCTGCGTCAGAAATGGATCTTTCTTTGTTTCACATGCCACAACATTAAAATCAATTGGAAATTCGCTAGAAAAATTCAAACTTTTTATAAAGTCTTTGTCAAGTTGCTCTGGGATTTCATGAGGAAGTGGAAACCTAGAGCAGAAATCCGCGTTCCCCATTCTATTCGAAGGTCTATAACGAATATCAAAATCATATATTGATAATTCCATTAAATACCTCTGCAAACGAGTTACTATAATTGGATTTTTACCTTCCTTTCCGAAAACACCCAACAATGGCTTATGGTCAGTGTAAATAACAAAACTTTTTCCGTATAGGTAACGGTGAAATTTTTTTATGCAACATACCACTGCGAGGGCTTCCAGATGTAAAATCGGATATTTTTTTTGAGAATCATTCAAGCTGAAAGATGTGAAACAAATCGGTTTTTCTTGACCTTCAACCTCATGAGCAAGCACTCCTCCAAGTCCATAGCTGCAGGCATCAGTCACAAGTATTAACGGCTTCCTAGCATCAAAATATTCGAGCACCTGAGGTTTCAATAAATATTTCTTACATCTTTCAAACTGAGAGTTGCAATTTTCATCCCAGACATATTTCGCTTCCTTTTTCAAAAGTTTGTAAAAACAATGTAACTTCGAGGAAAGGTTAGGAATAAATTTTCCGTAAAAATTTATCAATCCAAGAAATGCTTTAAGCTCACTCGTATTTTGTGGGGGTTTCGCTTTGGCAATAGTATCGATTTTGTCTGGACAAGGTTTCAAACCTTCTGCACTTATTATATGCCCCAGAAACGTCAGCTGATTAACAAAAAACTTACACTTTTTAAGCTTAACTTTAATATTTGCCTCCTTCAGTCTATCTAATACCAAATATAATCGAGTCTTACATTCTTGCTCATTTCTACCCGAAATAAGAACGTCATCTAGATATGCCGATACTCCTTCTAAGCCTTGTAGAACTCTATCCATTACAGATTGAAAAATAGCCGTAGACGAAGCGCTTCCTTGAGGGAGTCGATTATATGTATAAAGTCCTTTGATGGTATTTATAGTCATTATCTTTTTGGACCTATTTGTTAGTTCAAGTTGAGTGTATGCCCCTGCCAAATCTAGCGAGCAAAAAACTTTAGACTCAGATAAAGTAGCAAATATATCCTGTGCTAAAGGAATTGGATAAGTATTAGGTACGATAACTTTGTTTACTGACACTTTACAGTCAATAACAAGACGAATATCGTTGTCCTTTTTTATTACAGCCATGACTGGAGATGCCCATTCACTGGCTTTGATTGGAGTTATTATTCCACTTTTTTCTAGCGAATCTAAATGCTCAATTACTCTATCTTTTAAACGTAGGGGAACAGAGTACGCCTTTTTAAAAATAGGTTTGTTATCTTTAAGCACAAGATCGCCTTTAAAACCTTTAATGGGAATGGAGCTATCATTGTTGAAAACTTCTTCATATTTCTGTTTCAATTCAGTAATAACACTTAATGTTCTATCTTCCAGGTTATTCACAATTTCAGTACACATGAATTGTGATCTCCAGTCGTCGTAGAATATGTCAAGCCAATCTCGACCAACTAGTGGAACAACCATTTTGGGAACATTCAAAACAATCAGTAAAACGTTTTGGATCAATCCATTCAACGAAACTTTCACTTTAATGCTACCCAAAATTGGCAATTTATTTCCATCTACAACCGAAAGCTTTCGGTGACATGGAATCAATTTCAATTTAGCAAAATTTTGCATAAAAACGCTTTTACTAATTACGGTAACCGCAGATCCCGTATCTACCTCCATTCGGAAACCAATACCATTAATTTTGGCTAAAACAAAAACAGGGACATTTACCTTAATTCCTTCCGTTATACTCATGCACATAAAATCCTCATCCGAATGATCCGAATCCTTATCAGCTCTCTTGAAATTGGAGCTTGAAGTTCTCTCATCGGCCACATCATTCACAAAACGAATTGATTGATGAGAACGTTGCCGTTCGAAGCAATTCCGCCTGGTGTGTCCTCGCATGTTGCAGTAGCTGCAAACTACTCCCCCGCGATTGTTTCGCTCACCACGAGACCGACTGCGACTGCGGTTTCTAAATGCAGAATGATTCTGTTCAAAACGACCACGATTAGGGTACCTTTCCCTCCTGCCGTTGAACGGTTCAGCATACCGACTCGGATTGTGTCTCGGGCCAAGACGGTCGATTAAATTAACTCGCAACTCGGACTGCTGTTCCACACGCAATGCATTTTTCACAGAATGCTCTCTGGCTATCAAGATCCGTTCAACCTCTTCCAAACTTGGATCTTCCATCTCGTAGAGCTTTTCAAAAGCCTTCTTGTCACTCGCTCCGAAAACAACTCTATCGCGAATTAAACTGCTCTTAATTAAACCAAAAGAACAACTCTCGGCTAGCAACTTAACGTCCAAAATAAAGTCTTCCACGGGTTCATCTTTACCTTGATTACGTCCGTAAAAGGCATCCCGTTTCTGCATCAGGCCGCGCGTTTTGTCGAAACGATTCTTTAAACGAGTTATGATGTCATCATACTCTAAAGAATCGAGATCAACACCAGGGTACAACTTTTTTATCTCAGCAAACACTGATGCTCCTCCAACGGTGATGAACAACGATTTTCGATTACCAGTAGGCACGTTGTTATAGTTAAAAACGTATTGTAGCCTCTCTGCGTAATCGCTGAATGAAGTTCCCGGAACGTAAGGCTCTACAGATCCGATGAATGTGGACATTTTTTTTAAAAATTTTCACCACCTGATTCGTAAACACTGCGACCACCTGATTCGTAAACACTGCGACAATGGCTATTAGTTTCCGTCTTCCAACAAAACACTCGTTCCGTACACGGTTCCAGAAGTATCCTTCGTATCCCGTTAAGAGCTCCGATGTCACAATTCAATCTTTGAATCAACGCTACACAATTTGCTCAATACCTCACTATGACTTCTTTAAATCAGCCACGACACAGAAGTCCACGATTCCGTTTTACGACTTCAGACGGTTAATAGGCTTTTTAAATAAAAATCAAACTTTAACTAACGCACGGGTTCATACAGCCTCGTCGCCACTAAAGTGTTCTACAATAAACTCGGATTAAAGTAAGAAGTCTAGATGTTGCTTGCTTCACAGTCTAAATCCAACTGTCTATTTATTTGAATTCCGTTCTTATCGATGTCGTGCAATCAAGAAACATATGCTGCCTGTACTCGGTCAACGAGTTTGTCAAACATGAGACACGACAATCAGGTCAGCTTCTGGAAAATCAGGACACCGCTGGGAGCTTTGATTCGGAAAGTAGCATCATTTCTCGTGAACGTACCAAGAATAAACTGAGTTAGCTCTCGAATTATCCTCAGCACATTGCGCAACACATTTTTCCGGGGAAGGGAATTCTCTTCATCAGCGGATGTGAATGCTCTCGCTCACTCTTATGTGTTGACAATCTCACTCTTCATTTCAGTGCGATTTATCTCTCCCCGCACCGATTGGGGGAGCAGACGAAAAAAAATTGCACTCTCTTTCACTGGACAAGCCAATCTGAGGAGTTTTGCCACCCATGCGTGGAGGAGAAAGAAGATGAATTTGGGTCCTGGCCGGAAGATAAGCAAGAGAAAGTTTGAATCCAAGACTCAAAGCTAAGTAGAATTTCATTAAATTATTTTTCAAATTTCCTATCAATGCCTTAGTATGAAGAAATAGACGACTTTCATCTTTTCTAGAATTTCACTTTCAGTAACAGGGTAGAGTGTAATTTTTCTTCTAAAATTTTTGCAGAATTTCAGGATAAACTGAACAATTTGTTTTGGTGATCGAAAATGATGCAGCAAAGTGAACACAGCCGCTCCTGAAAAAATTTGGGTGGAAAGGAAATACTGAACCCTCAGAAGTTTCTGCCACCAATTCGAATTTTGGTCCGTGGATGCTTGGTGAGATCAAATCATTTTGAAAACATTTTCATATAACATTCTCCGCACTGTGATCATAAGCACATACGCAAATTTTGTCATTGTCAGTGACATGACGCATGGAGCAATCGCTAATCGTTTTCCTAATTAGACAGTAGGAAATTTCCAACCTAACTTTCGCAACCCTGTTTCATGTAAGACTATTTTGATTGAATTAAAAATATTTTAAATTCGATGTACTTAAAATCGAATTAAAAAATTTTATTTAAAAATGTGTCATCTAGTGACAAAAAAATAACTTTAAATTTAGAGCTATGTATCATCATTTTACGATAAGCATTTTAAACTTGTTGTGGCCATGAAAAGCCATTGGTGGACTGTGGGTGCGGCGCTTGGCAAAACGACCACTGGTGGGACTCACTCCCCCTGCGGGAGCGAGCCTCTCCTAGACAACCCCTGGTGGCTGTCTCACCAGTGGAGGCAACTCCTTGGACTGGCTGCCTGGTGGCCAAGGCCGGTTGATCACTAGCTTGCAGTGATCCCAAACTAAACTCTTCTAAGGGGGGCTCTGATAAGAGCCGATTGGATCGGAAGCAAGCGAGGAGGAAGCACAGAGGAACAACAACTTTTTACTCGCGATGGAACATTATATTTCTCTCGGACTATTTACAGTTGGAACTTGTTCTACTTATATTTTTCCTCGCACTATTGCGCCGGCTGCGCACTGATCCGATTCAGCTTCAGGTGGTCTCACAAAAGACCATTCCTTGCTGGCTCGCTTCCTCCTGGATCGACCACTCCACTGGACCGATGTTGCCGCGATGATGGTTGGAAATAAACTGATGATGCAACGCGCGGGAGCGCGCGTTTTTATACCTTTTTCGCGTCGGCTGCTGCTCGCTGATTGGCTGGCGCTCCACTCGCGTGCATCTCCCGCTGTCTTCTCAGTCCGCTTGTCGGACTGAACAAAACTGATGAACTTTTTTTGAGAGATGGGTTTGTTGATATCATTTTTTTAACGGTTGTTTTGATTTATTATTCATTCATTCATCATAGCTAAACTTGATGCAATTCAGGATAGATTATTAACATAGAGATATAAACAAATGAAAAAAAGTAAATCGTCGACTTGATATGTCACAGGATATTACGGTTATACTATAGGCTTATTTTTTACAAATTTATGTTGGGGAAAGATGCTGGGAATGTTCATGGAAAAAGGCAATTGGTGATAGTAGTTATTTTTTTTTTCATCATTACATTTAACAATCTTATGCTCCCTCATTGACTGAAAACTTCGGATAAGACCTAATAGCAGTAAGGAATATATTTTTTATGGTTCACCGTAACACTTGTCAAAAGTGTCTTCCAATCAATTCCTTTTACCCATTTCCAACCAAAATTAATTTGCTAGGATGCAGAGGTGACCTCGGTCCTAATGCATAAAATAAATCTTTCATCCCTTTCTTTTTCCAATCTATCCATTGACTACTAGGACGTGGCCGGCGCCGTTATTGATGTTCAAAGAGAGAGCATTAGTTTTGTGCAGTGTGAATGAGCTGCTAATCCCAAGCACCATTCATTTGACCTCTGAACAAAATTGATGGCCTCGGTCAATCACGGAGTAGCAACCATTGGCGATGTGGAACTTGTTCTACTGAGCCACAACATCGATCGTGGAACTCGAACTGATTGTAATCATAATTTGATTTTGGAGGAAGTAATCCATTTTCCATAACTATGCATTTCGGGTTTAACGGTTTAAGGTGAATGTGAGTAGTTAATCAAGCTAAGCTAAGCTAAGCTATATTGCCCAAATTTTGGGTTGTAAACTTTGAAACCGAATGCCTGGATTTTGCAAAGTTTTCAGATAAAATAATCCAGATTTACCCTGCCCGGATAAGTGCTGCTGACCATAGGTTTGCATAGTTTCCGATATTCTGGTTCCAATTTTTTTTTCATAAATCCTAATTTGTTGCCTGTGACCGGATTGTGAATTGAGAATTTTGATTGCTCACACATGTTTGCGTTTTTTTATTACTACATCAGTTATGCCAAAAATCTACTTAACCCCATTTTTCGGATTATTTTCAACTTCTACAAAAAAATAGGTCTGGATGTAGGTTTTCTAAATCATTATCAATTCACGCCGGAGTTTGCAATTTTGCTTTTTCTAAGTTTGTGATAATCTCAGAACGTACTTTTACCCTACCCGTACTTTTGTAATGAACCACCTTATTAGCAAACAAACTGACAGCATACGTAGCAGCGACTTGGCGCTTCTTTGTTCAATGGGTCAGTTGGGTCGCGTTCACAAATCTCTAATCTGATCTCCGTTTTATGCCTTTCATGGTTCAGCGATGTTTGGTGAATTTTCGGAAATATCCTACCAACATCACTTTATTTTCCCATTGTGTGCGTTCTGTTGGTCGTCAAGAACGATTCTTTTGTCTTGATTTTGAATAAACCCATCAGGCCTTGCAGGAAAAGATCAGTTCTTTTTCTTCCAGACGTTCAAGGGAACGGGTGCGTGTTGTACCGCCGTGGTTTCGCCTAGTGAAAAGTTTAGGCACGTGGTTTAACTTTAGTTCGCAATAAAACAGTGTGGTAGGAGCGAACAAAGTGTAAGTAGGTCAGAGTAATAACATTAGTGAAGATTTTAACAAGAACACCAATTTAGATCCGGCGGTCGAAAGTCAAATCGCTTTCTGGAAAAGCAACCTACCGTGTGCTGTGGCCGAGAGCCAAACAGGTAAATTGCAAAGTCAGGTTAGGAGATATTTTTGGGATACTAATTACAGCGTTTAGCAGGATTTCAAATCCCACTAAACGTGGGAGCAAGTCTGGTCCGGACTGGTGCCTGGAGCGCGAGGTGGTGCTAAAAGGAAACGGTGTTCGGAATCGTCCGTCCATAGTAGATCCGATCCACCCGGGAGGAAACTGCTACCTTAGCATCAGGCCAAACGCAACCGTTACTGACAGCTACGTGAGACACCAGTCGAAGCTTGTCAATTCGGCCGTGGGGATCGCTATTAAAACCCATTGGCCGTCGTGTTTGCTGTTCGACAAACGCCTGATAGCAGTTTCCGCGAACCTAAATTTGAAGACGACCAACCCAAAATCCTGTTTTGTTTTTTCCTTCGACCAAGGAGTGGTCGGAAGCTTCTGCTCACGATTGTGTGATTGTGACTACCTGGACGGGGACTCAACACCCAAAGTCAAAAGGTAACGTGACTCGGACGCGAGTTCATTTACCTCCCAGCAATTTACAAACACTCCAAGTCAGTGTTGTCAATCCCGACCCGAGGAAAATTTTGCAGACTACTGGTGGAAGGATCCGCCCTCTAGTATGGATTCGCCGCATCGTTCAGGAAATAGCAGGATGAAGCCGCATCGAAGGTCAGACCTATTAATCATTAATTTTCAAAAAAACCACCCAATGTAAAACCACTATTTAGAAATGGGGCCCTCAAAAGTTTAAATTAACAGAATATAAATGTATTGTTAGCTAAATTCTTGAGTTCAACTCGTCTCTTCGTTCTCGAAAACGTTCTGGATATTAATGTTAAATTTAAAGTTGCCTTTTTACAATTGCATTGTTCTCGAGTGGTCGGCTTGTTCCTACCTACCCATCCTCAAATTTTCGGTTCTTTACTGAGTGGAACTGGACTATTAAAGGTTAACGTTTGAGACACTATTTTGAAACCCGCCTTGGGAGTCTTTTAAGCCGGTGTGAACATGTACCTTCAGCCTTCCCTAAGGGAAGTGGCGCCTTCATAAGCTGTTGGTATTGCTGTCGAAAACAAAATCGTTACAGTTTTGGCGCCCAACGTGGGGCCGGAAATTTAGTTGATTCAATACTCTGGTTGGTAAATTTAACAAATCTTCAGAAAAAGATTTTTTTCAGGAAATTACTTTTGCTAATTTGAAACGAAAACATCAATTCATCTTGTACTATTGGGCTTTTTAGAAATATTAGGGTAGAGCATTTTGAGCAAAATCTTTGAGTACGTTTGTTTTTACTTTTAGCGATTAGAATTTTAGAGTAACACTTATTAACACGTTTAATTATTACTTCTCATCATCATGGATCAGTATCGTTTAAATCCCCAAGACCTCGAGGGAGATGAACTCGATTATGAGTTATTAATTCGACACCTGACCCCTTCCGGATCAGTGGAAGATCGAAGACAGCAACTACAGGAATTACTTGACAGAGAGGCGATCGAAAGTCGTATGGTAACAGACCGGAACATGGAAGCTGATTCCGAAGTCGTACCGTATCGATTACAAGCTCTAGGTGAGCAACTGGCAAACGGCCCGACACTTCCGTTATTCACGCGTTTGGTTCATTATCACATGAGGGTAGTTCGGTATGCTCCTCAAAACATAACCCCAAGAAGAAAACAAAAAACTTTTGTTAGATTTGATTACCCGTTTGTTTCGGGAATATTTTGCTTCCCAGAATATTGAATCTCGTCGAACCCTGTTTCCAGGGATGGCTTTCTATCAATGTAACGGAATTTAATGTCTTAACAAGTCAGGGTTTAGAAAACGTGCGTAACTCCACAGAAATTTGATAAACTCGTCGGGAGAATTTCTAGGGTTTGATTTAGATCGGGAAGGGCTTGCCGATAGAGTAAATAAGTCAAAGGGGGGACCAAGTCCAGCTGAAGAAAGGTAGACCTTCTGAGGTGAATCTGGGAGCAAAAACCTAAGCAACTTAAATTCAAACCTTCAACTCATACGCTTCCTAAAGAGAGATGGGATCGATTAGGGGTGACACCAGGGTCTTTAAAGGGAACTCTCCATACCGTGGGACAGAATCTACAAAAGGGAGGACGAACAATTGAAGACTTGCAAGTTGAACAATTGCAACCGTTCCCTCAATCGTCAGTTGAGTCACAAAAGAAAACAAAATCTCCGGAAGTATCTCCGCCCTGCAAGTGCTACTGGGGGTGAATACCTACACGTATCTGAAATACAAGCATACGTGGAGATGTATGTGCAACATTCTGTTCAGCCAGATGCAGGTAAAACCTGAAATTCCTCATCGTGGGGGTGGGAAATATTTCCCACGCTTTTGGAAACTATGCTTTTAACTATCGGTTTCAAGATAGTTTACCAACTTTTGAAGTACCTCTACAGAATCGGCCTTCATCGTTGAAGCAACCGTTTACTACAGGTTTCGATCTTGTTCCTCCTTTACAATTACCTAACCTAAATACTGAACCAGTACCGCACATTTTTTGTCCGAACCCTTTTTCATCAGATTCGCAGAGTCGATATCCTGTTGAAGCTAATCCGAACACGGTTCCTAACTTCCCTGAACCATTTGAACACAAACCAACACCTAATTATCGATTTTCTCAACCATACAGACCCGTTGTTGATCCTATATATTCTCGCAAACTTCCTCACCAACAGTGTAGTATAGTAGAAAAATGGCCGAAATTTACTGGTGACAACAACCCGCCCTTACTCTAGGCGAATTGAGGTTAAAACAGCCATAACTCCATTATTCGAAGCGTTTGGTGGCTAAAATAACATTCATTCGATTCCTCATTTGCTCCAAAATCTTCCAGTTCTGAACTTTATTAAAAATGTTGGGAAATTAGTGGTAAAACAGTTATTACTCATGTTTTCAATGCGTGCGGTGGCTTAAACAGTCTTCATTCGATTCCTTGGAAAAAATCACAGAAGATAAATTTCATTTGGTTTAAAATTTTCAAGTCCGAACATGCGTTTTTCAGAATTAATTGAACAATGTAGGGGAATTGAAGGTAGAAACAGCCATAACTCCATTTTCCGGTGCGTGCGGTTTTGGCACAAATAGCTTTCATTCGTTTTCTTGGAAAACATAACACAAGATAAGTTTCATTTTGGTTACAAATGTTCAAGTCTAAATTATCACATTTTGAAAAGTATTAGGCGAAAACGAGATATATAAAAAAAAGAAAGAACGTAAGACGTAAATATCATGAATTTTCCAAAAAGGATACAACGGCTCACCGAAGAGTTTACAGATGTACATGGAGTGTATCGATAGAGCTCGACATGAACGGATGCTTGGAGCTTATTTCGTCACTTTCACCGTGGTGTAATTGGATAGCGCGCCGTTGTACTGAAGCAAAATTGCTTGTTCTAGTCCCGTCTACGGCATGATATATACGGCTTACGTCCTTTTTCAATGATATTTTATGTTTCTCTTATACTTGCCATCACCTTTGAAAATGTGGAAATTTTTAGGTACGAAGATGTACAAAGACTAACTCAGAACATTAGGTTTGAGTCCGAAAAACTTTTTCCGTTGATTTGGCTAATCGCCGCAATAAGTTATTTGTTTTCATTATCGACTTTTTTCGGCGAATAATCAACTACAAAGTTTCTTGCCAGTTGGTCCGGACGATTCGAGGTACTTCTGGCTTTTCACTCCTCTTCATTCGAACCTTAAATTAAATTTATTTTACTGTTATTTTCCATTTTACTATACTATTTTAAATTTACTTAATCTAGCGATCTACTTAATGTTGCCGGATTATTTTTTTTTTAATTTTATTTATTTAAAAACTATATTTATGTTCTACAGATCCTTCTTCACATTCATACACATAGAGGGCAAAGCATAAATTTAAATGCGTAATAGCTATAATCTTTTAATAATTACAAGCAGTGCATGATGGTCATGCAATATAATGCATAAATGTGTAACAAAGTCCGTATCGTTCAGTATCGCTTTATTTTCATAACCAAACGACATCGCCGCTCACTTATCGACCCCACGCTATTATGTCTGGTTGATTCTACCGACAAACAGCCGCGACAAGGCGACGTTCGCTGTCAACGGATGGCGCCTTTCGCGTTGTACTCCATTGCAATATCACAACATAAGACCTCGGACCTGTCTCGTTGGAGCAACTTTAATCCACCGTAATCGACTGTGATTAGAATCATATTCGGTACGGCTAGTACTTACAAACTCGCGTTTTGCGTTTGATATAACTAGAAGGTACGATAGAAATTCCACACTAAATTAAGCGAAAATGTTCTAAGACGGTCTAGGAACGTCTCAACGCGGCAATAGGTCAATCGTATAGGAACAACAGAAATCTCTTCCGTAAATTAATGGATTAGAAATGCCCCGTCGATTGACTCTCGTTGACGAGTCGTTCGCCGGTAAATTCTATCAATTGAACTGAGCGCTCAGGAGCCGCGAGAAAAGTAGGTGCCATATAATTAGCATAATTACACCACACAAAACAGCCGCCCTTCAATTGGCAACTTCAAAGTTGACTCAACGAAACGCTTGAATTAACTCCAGCAGACAGCAGACGGTAGTCGGGCTAGAAACTGATTCAAACCCTCCTTATACCTCCATTCATCCTTTTGTGCCGCGACTTTCTGAAGTCAGAACAGGTTGATGGTTACGACAGGACACAAATGTACTTTGGTATTTAGTCGGTAGCAGCTCCGATAAATTGCCGGGTCAACATTGCATAACACATCAGCAGATAATTACAGGCTTCTGGATATCGATCGTTTCTTATCGGTTTGCTTTACGAATTAATCGAACGTACAATAGGTTCCTACTACTTGGGCGGTCACAAACGAGGTTGACTACCATTCATCAATTAATTATTTTTACCTGGAAACACTGATAGCAATTATTAAGGGTAATCGGTTGTTGATCGATTTTTGCTTTTATGAATCGTACTCAATGGTGCAACATGGAAAA